>NW_027282031.1:17500-30126 GCF_046629955.1 Centroberyx affinis | reverse complement strand
CATGAGAATATGTTTGAGCAACGTAAAGACGGACAAAGCAGCAGAGACGAGATTGAAGTAGCAAGATCCTCTTTTTATTTATTTTGTCAGCCAGCGGTGTTTCTGCACTGCACTTCCCAGAGATCACCTGTCAATCAAACAGTGTGGGCGGAGCTTGGATTTTCTGTTGGTGAAGTTTGAGTTTCTGTAGGTGGCGCTCATCTCTTTGTCTGCTCAGCCATGGCGGCTATCGCTGCTCATGCTAACTACCCAGTTCTTCTTCTTCTTCTTTATAAAACGGATAGTTCCGGTCCTTGATTATGATTGGCTGAGCCGCGTTCGAAGCCGTTTTAAAATACTCTATAAACACACACCTGTGACCGCATCACATCAGTGTTACTGCGCCAAACAATTTGTTTCAAAATGTCAGATTTTGTTGTTAATTTTGATTTACTGGGTGGGCTAAGCCTGGATGAGTGGTTGAAAGAGATGGACAGGATGGAGGAGGAAGATAAAAAAAGAAAGGAGACACGCTGAAATTAATGAGAGAGACACTGAAGAGCTGGAAAAATCAAGAAACAAAGCCGGGACCGTTAAACAGACTATATGGTCCGTTCGCTGTTTTCAGACCTGGTGTGCCGAGAAAGATCTGGCTATTGATTTTAAATCAATCACCAAAATGGAGCTAAACCAGGCTCTCCGTCAGTTTCATTCCACTGTGAAAAACGGGAATGGTGAACCCTGTGGTTTCAGCAGTTGTGTTGGCCTACGGACTTAACCGGTACATCAATGATCCACCGATCAGCCGATCCTGGTGTCTGTTGAAAGATCCAAAGTTTATCACTAGCAACAACGTTTTCGGTGGAGTAGTGAAAAAACTTCGCCAAGAAGGACGCAACAAAACACCCCACCACCAAGTGTTAACAGAGGCAGACTTTCAGAAAATCAAGCACTCTCAGGCTCTTGGGGCTTATTGCTTTAGTTTATTCCAAACAAACCGGAAAACGTCAGACGCATCACTTCCTGTGCGACACAGGATTTTTTTTCCCGGGGGAAGACCTACCAGACACCGGCTGTTTAGACGCTTTCAAGAACATTTACAGGACATTTATTTCAATTAAATTGTTGAGGATTATTGAAATAAAAAGAGGGAGAGAGATGGGAAACAGAGCTGATGGAAAGAAGAAGGAAGAAAGATGAGAGAATGTGTGTGAGAAAGAGAGAGAGACAAAGGAGTGAGGATGACTGTAGCTCCATTCACACCATCTGAAGCCTCTGTTGGCATTCAATCCTATTGTTCCACAGAGGCAACCCCCTCATAGCATGGAGCCACAGCAATGGACCAACCAGAGACAGAGGGGGGAGGCTGACTACCTCAGTGGCCCCTCAAAACACACACACACACACACACACACACACACACAGAACCTCAAGCATGTAAGCATGGAACCCACCAGAGACAGAGAGAGGGCTTTAACTACATCCGAGGCCCCCTTTAAACACACACACACACACACTTTCTCATGAATTAGGAAATGCAGGCACAAACCCAACACACACAAGATCATTCTACTGACTTGAATTCATTCCTCAACCCTCACTAGTGCATGCGAGCACACACACACACACACACACACAAGGGGAAACATGCATGAGTTGAGCAAGCACAACTCACTCTCTCTCTCACACACACACACACACTCTCTCTCTCTCTATAACACAAACAAACTGAAGTATGGCTCCAAATGAAAGAAGTGAGAAAAAGAGCTTGATGACACACAAACCAAACACACCTAATATTCTGTCTCACAAACACACACAGTGTCTTAACCACAGACATATTCTCATACTAACCAGTACAAGGCCATTTTGTCACCTAGTATGCGGTCAGTGCATTTTACCAAAACTAGAGATGATGGTGGCAACACCCTCCATATAGCTGGCACACACACACACACACAGACACACACACTGACCAGTAGAAGGCCACTTTGTCGCCTAGTTTCCGTTCATGGACGTTTCGGTCCAGGAGGTTGTAGCAGATGTTGGTGGAGGCTCCCTCCATGCACTTGATGAAGATTTCTCCTTTGGTCACGTCAAAGTTGTAGTCGAGGAACTGGCCCGTGTGCTTGGTCTTCCAGAAGAAGTCTTTGGCGATGTCACCCCAGAACTCTGGAAGACAGGAAGGGACCGATAAACACCTTTTTCTTGTTGTGAAATAATGAATAGATTCACAGCGCTCTAGGCTTCTTCTAGTAACTGATCAATAAAAAAAAAAGTCTGAAAAGGGAAAATGAAAATGATCTTTTGGTGTCAGAATTTGATTTTGCATGTTTACATTTGCAAAGCAGGGTCATTATTTTGGGGGTCGCAAACTAACAAGGTTCAGAGCTACTGTAACCCTGCGCTCCCACTGTGAGCAATACAGCCAACAAGTCACCGGAAGTCCATTCATTTCCTATAGATCTGAGTGAGCAGGGAAACTGAACTGATGTGTGGACGCTCAAGCTTGTCGGCCATGGCTGATTTTTTGCCGTCAGCGGTTGTCAACAGCCAATCAGATTTGTGTGCTTCCTTGTTTCCCTACTGATGTGATTTCATTTTGTTCTGCCTGGCAAGCACAAAGGGGACGAGAAGTTGATTACAGTCATTCAAAGCTTCTCGGTTCTCTACAGCTTTTATTTGAAAGACAACAGGAATAACCGTCTCAAAAACAATGCTTGGAGAATGGTTGCATCCATTGTTGGGGTCATATCCCAACCTTAAAAACTAACCGCTTGCAGGCTTGACCTAATAACTGATGGATAATTTGAATTTTGAATGAATGTAAAGACAACAAAAACACAACATGCAAACAGCCCTATAACTTGTATACTGCTGAACCCGAAGGAGTTGTGCTCATAAGTTTACATACACTGGCAGAATTTGTGATTTTTTTGGCCATTTTTCAGAGAATATGAATGATAACACAAAAACCTTTTTTTCACTCATGGTTAGTGGTTGGGTGAAGCCATTTATTGTCAAACAACTGTGTTTACTCTTTTTAAATCATAATGACAACAGAAACTACCCAAATGACAGGATCAAAAGTTTACATACCCCAGTTCTTAATACCGTGTATTGCCCCCTTTAACATCAATGACAGCTTGAAGTCTTTTCACCGATACAGTGAAATCCCCTTGCTGCATATGGTACCATAGCCCGCCTGTGTCTGTACATTGTTGCCATTGCAATGCAGTGGTTGGGAGGGTTGGGAGGGTGTTATGAGCTCATGAGATGCTGCAGTATCAAACAACAGACAGTCTTTATCAACAGAGGCACAGAACAATTACAACAGTGTCAGAGATGCCCTTTATATCCAACATACAATGCCAGAGTCTCTCTTTCTCTCTTCTCCTTGCTTTTTCCTTCCTCTCACTCCATTTCTATCCCTCCCTCACCTCCCTCTCTCTCTCTCTCTCACAAACACATTTAGTCTACACAACAAGTCCAGACTGAAGTCAAAAGGTGATCAAGCATTTGTTTGGAACAACTTACCTGAGGAAATGCGAGTAGCTAACTACCTTCTTTTTAAGCCACAACCAAAATAAACACTTGCTTTACCTGCTAACATTATGATTTCGCAATTTTATTAATTTGTTTGTAGTCCAATGTGGTCATTCTCTTTTGGTGGATGCTTTTTTTCCCCTGTTTCTGCTATGTTTGCATTTGTTGCATTTCTTTGTGTACATCTACACATTTCAAATATTGCCTAATTTGTTTCAGATCTCCTTAGGTATCAGACAGAGGGATCTACTGACGCTGTTGCCTGCAGGCAGCTTCATCCTGCAGGGGAAACTTGTTTGATTGCATATCTCATTACACAACCACTATACACAACCTGCACTCTTTTGCAAACAAATAACCGGACTATTTGTTAAACAACAGTTACATCTGCAGATCCTCTGTCTGATAAACACCCAGACACACTGCTGCCCACAAAGTTTAGTTAAGGCATGTCGCACCCAAAGGCATGACTAAGTGGCATTACTTCATAACAGTGATGCTTCCTCAATACCAGGAAACCCTTTTGACATAAGCAACACAATTCCAATTTAAATGCGGATATAGGCTAATACACGGGTGTGGATTGTGTGTAGCTACGAATCATACGTGTGCAGGGGAATGAAATCTGACTTCCACAAATATCCCGATTGAGTTTAGTTTCCAATCCTTAAGTGTGTTTACTGTTTTAAGTGTGTTTATTGTGGTTTGGCTTGCAGCGCTATTAAGACATAATCTCTCCGCATAGTCTAGTAGCACTGGGGTTTTAAGGTCAAGTGTAAATTGTGGGCAAAGGTTTACACATCATATAAAGTCGTTTGTGTTTAGATGCGACAGGTGTATTCCCCAGTGACTGTCAAGCTACTCTTGCAGGTCTTGTCCAAATTCACTAAAGTTTTTAAGTCTTTTTCACTTGACTGATTAAGTTGCGTTGACAGACTTACCATCGGGGTTCTCTATGGATTTCACATAGAGCTCTTTGTATTTCTCAAAGTTGGGGATGTGAGCCTCCTTCTTCAAGTCTCCCGCTCCGTGGAAAACGTCTTCCTTCGGTGCCTTGTCGGGAATCATTTTCGAAACGTTTCCTTGAGTTATGACTGTCTTTGTATTTGTAGTATCGCAACGTAAGAGGCGTTAGTGATGCGTGAAGTAAGCAGACTATGGGGCTTGCTTCGTTAGATAGCAATCGAAGTATCGACTGAATGCTCAGATGCTTTCAGAGATAATTAATCGGGACTGCAGGACAGATGGTGAGGCTGCACAGACCTTCAGCTGCAGCAACAACACAATGAATGCAGTTATTTGGCTAGCTACTTGCTAGCTAGTAAGCTAACAGCAAAGTTAATTCAGACTTCCTTGTTTGGAAGACGCTTTCTTCGGCTCCTCTTTAAAACGGTGCATGCAAAAAAAATCGTGTTTGGACGCTTCAAATGCAGATGCGTTTGCAAAGGGAAGTTCAGCTCGGCTTTGTTGCTCCTCCGAGTGGATCTCTTTCCTCCCAGTAAAGTCTTGCACAGGACACGCAGTGAGTGGAGATCTTAGCTAAGCTAGCAGGCTAAGCTAGCTCACTCAATAGTAGGAAAACGAGCGAGATGCACTTGCGCGCCTGAGACGAGGCCCTTCTCTCCTGTACCAGAGACTTTGCGTCTTTTCCCATTCAAATTAAAAACTTCGTTTCAGTCAACAAAACCCCACTCATGCTGTTCGAGCATGAAGAGATTAACTGTTTTGTCCCAGCGGTGACGGTTGGCTGCTTTCTCAAGTCCTTTCTTTTGACAAGGAGAGCGAGCGTGTAGTGCTGAACTCTGTTTGGCCCTGACCAGCAGCCAATCAGATCTCATGCAACCTTCACGTGCTCCTCGTAAACTCCTACCTCCTAGTACTAAAGTGGTAAATACGACCTGTCGGTTCATTCAAGTGTTTATGGAAGTCGTAAATAATCAGTGGTGGAAGAAGTATTCAGATCTGACTTAAGTAAAAGTAGCAATACCACAGTGTAAAAATACTTTGTTACAAGTAAAAGTCCCTCATTCAAAATCTTACTTAAGTAAAAGTACAAAAGTATTAGCATCAAAATATACTTAAAGTAGCAAAAGTAAAAGTAGTCATTATGCAGAATGGCCCATTATTGGTCAATAATTATTGATGCATGAATGTGTTCACGTTAATGTTACAGCTGGTAAAGGTGGAGCTAATTTTAATTACTTTATATACTGCTGGGTAGCTTAACCTATAAAAAAATATATCATAATTTATTAGTTGATTTATAATTTGTATTAATAATCTAAATCTGCTGAGTAACTAAAGCTGTCAAATAAATGTAGTGGAGTAAAAAGTACAATATTTCCCTCTGAAATGTAGTGGAGTAGAAGTATAAAATAGCATGAAATGGAAATACTCAAGTAAAGTACAAGTACCTCTAAATTGTACTTAAGTACAGTACTTGAGTAAATGCACTTAGTTACATTCCACCACTGTAAATAAGAATGTAATGGACACTGTTACAAAAGTAGTTTTTATGGTGGCGGCGAAGAGGAGAAAATGCGCATCAGGCATGTGATTGATGTTTCGATTAATTTATTAAACATGCATGGCAACTCGAATTTAAACAAAGAGTGAAAACAGAATCATACCGCAACAGACTGCCAAACAATAATACATGATGATTAAATACATTGCTTTTACCATCGGTTGTTGTCACGGCTTCTATCCTCTCCGGCCACTTAGCCTCACTTCTTGGCAACTCGGTTATCGCATAAAAATCCCACTTTCCTGGCGTTCATGTGCTGATCGTTCATAATTCCAATACTTTTGACACTACTTGAAAGCAGCATTTAATAAGCTGTGACGCCGTCTATTAGGTTAACAATAAATAAATGAATTCAACTCTACAGAAAGATATTGAATGCGTGTACCTGCTTAGAAAACGGAAGAAATTCAGAATTTACTTGTTCTTGTGCCTTAAAGTATATTTATTTCGACTGAGTCCAAAGAGTGTCAGTCAAGAGACGCTCTCAGCGGCTGCTTCTTTCAGTGTTGTCCACCACTGCCTCCTATGGACAACAGCTTGTATCACACTTAGATATTAATAAAGTAAGTGTGTGTGTGTGTGTGTGTGTGTGTGTGTGTGTGTGTGTGTGCGTGTGAGAGAGAGAGAGACAGAGACAGAGAGAGAGAGAGAGAAAGAGTGACTGAGAGAGAGGAAGATGGAGCAAACGAGAGAGAGAGGAGAGGGAAGAGAGAGAAGATAGAGAGGGCAATAGTGAGATGGAGAGAGGAAGATAAAGAGAATGAGAGAGAAGATAGAGAGAGAGAGAGAGAGAAGATAGAGCAAGAGAGAGTTAGAGAGAAGATAGAGCGAGAGAGAGAGATAAAGAGAGGAAGATAGAGAGGGAGATGGAGAGAGGGAAGAGAGAAAGACGATAGAGAGAGTGACAGGGAGATGGAGAGAGGAATATAAAGAGAGCAAGAGAGAGGTGGAGAGAGGGAAGATAGAGAGAGTAAGAGAGAGTGAGAGAAGGAGAGAAAAAGGATGATAGAGAGAGTGAGCGAGTGATAGATAGATTTACTGTTGAACTTTTGTGAATATTGATAGTTATTATATGGTGGAATGTCAACCCAGAGAGGATGCTGATTCCTCTTAGCTTAAAGTGAGCATGAAAACACAGAAAAACACAGTTATGACAACATTTGCTTGAAAGAAGAACTGTTTTATTGAAACAGGGAGCAGGAGATGAACTCCTCGGTTATCCAGCATCTGTGGGAAAAGAAGAAAAACGCGTTAAGAATAAAACAGTCAACTCAGCCTTATCTCCTTCAGCCTTAGCATTTCCAATAACAGGAAACAGAGACACAGAGAGAGAGGACTGAACCAGATTGAACCAAAATATGTCAAAAAACAGAAGCCTGCCCTCCATCTTTACACACAGCGGACCCACGCCATCTCCTCCCCTTCAGGCCGTGGGGGCCTTGCTGGCCGGGCTCTTGGGGATCGGAGCCTTCTTGCGGGGCCCGGCTCCTCCCTTGGACACGTTGAACTGTACATGGGGGCCGCGTTGCTTGTTCCTCCTGGGTCGTCCCGGCGGCTCGGCCCCGTCCCGGCTGTCCTGCTGCTGGTTCCCCAGGTGGCCGGGCAGCCAGGCCGGGTCGACGGGCTGCAGGGGGTAGAGGCGCAGGACCTGGCAGACACGTGGTGAGGGAAGAGAGGGAAGATGAAAGAGACATTTTTTATTTTATAGTTCATTTTATAAGGTGCTACATATAGGATTCGTCAATACATGATTGTCAAATTAATTATGATACCTTGGTTTTATTACTGTAAACAAATGAGAGCATGGAGGAGACGATTGGTCTCCTCTATCTTAGGGCTGAACAATTAATCAAAATTTTATTGAAATCGCAATATGGCCTACTGCAATTTTCAAATCGTAGGAGGCGCAATATTTGTTAAAGGTGAAATGTGTGTCAAAATACCATTTTAAATTAAATATCGTGGTGCTGCAGAGATGTCCTGGCCTACACATCATATTCTACAGACTTAAGAAAACATCTTTGTTTGGTACAGATCCCCGCAAAAATCACACCATAATCATTTTAATACGTTTTTCAATTAAAATGAGAATAATGATGTAAAAAGTATCATTCCCTCTAATATCGCAAATCATATCACAAGTGCAATATCAGTCAAAATAATCACAATTAGATATTTTTTCAAAATCGTTCAGACCTACTCTATCTCACACCAGTAGTGTTGTTAGTGTTAGTGTTTCTCCACATTAAGACTACATTTCCCATAAGCCCTGCTGCTTCCTGCCCCCCTTCCCCCTCCCTGAAGAGGATCAACATGTTGGAAGTGATTTCTCCACCTTCCTTTCCTTTCCTTCCACCATCTGCTGCCAGAAAACTCTGAAAGCTTTAGCTCGGTTTGCTCTGGAAGAACAGAACCTCTTCCTGTTTTGTGCCATAAAGCGATCCAGCAGATTTTACCTCCAGATCCACCAGGTGGAGAAACAATGGAGGATGCAGAGTAGAGGCTGATAGAGGCTGACTGGCTTCTCAGCAGTGATCTCATTTGTTTACAGTAATTATACTAATGTCTCAAAATTAATGTGGAAATTATATATTGATGTTTAAACCCTATGTGTTTCCCCTTTAACCTTTACTTATCCAGGGACAGTTAACTGAGTATGGATCCAGTACAACCACAACCCTCTACTGGAGGCCACTGAACAGCTGTACTGGGGTCAGTAAGGTTTAGGTGCCTTGCTCACTGGGCTATCACACTAAACGGTGTACGGGCTGCAGTAAAGACTTTTTATACATATATATAATTATATATAATTATTACGATTTTGAAAAAATATCTAATTGTGATTATTTTGACTGATATTGCAATTGCAATATGATTTGCGATATTAGAGGGAATGGTCATTTTTACATCATTATTCTCATTTTCATTGAAAAACATATTAAAATGATTATGGTTTGATTTTTGTGGGGATCTGTACCAAACAAAGATGTTTTCTTAACTCTGTAGAATATGATGTGTAGGCCAGGACATCTCTGCAGCACGACAATATTTCATTTAAAATGGTATTTTGACTCACATTTCACCTTTAACAAATATTGCAAATTGCAGTAAGCCATATTGCAATTTCGATAATA
This sequence comes from Centroberyx affinis, assembly GCF_046629955.1. Classification (NCBI taxonomy): domain Eukaryota; kingdom Metazoa; phylum Chordata; class Actinopteri; order Beryciformes; family Berycidae; genus Centroberyx; species Centroberyx affinis. The sequence goes on along the minus strand of NW_027282031.1, from coordinate 20,940 downwards.
TTTTGATTAATTGTTCAGCCCTAATTATTATATAATTATATTAGAATTATATATAAATAATATAATAATATAATATAATAATTGCTCAGGAGACTGCTAGGCTTAGAAAGGACACACATGACCATACTGAACTGATAATGTCATCGTAGATTGGGTGAAGAGATGCCGACATGACAACAACATTGCTCAGTCAAATTTAACCCATTAAATCTACCTTGTGTGAAGTCCACTTTTTTTTTTTTGTGTGTGTGCGTGGGGGGGTTCCCCCATTTGTTCATGTTTTACTTTATTAAAACAGAGTTTACAGCAGTTCTGTGCAATCTATGTGTAATAAGAGCGTAAAATTAAAACATAATTGATGTATACCGCATTTATGCCTGCGAAAAAGTGAAAAAAATGGAAATTTGACAGCCTGAAATTTGTTCCCCCTCTGCCAAGTCCCAGAGGTCAAATCTGAAATGCCTCCACGTCTGAAAATAAACTTTATGGCTTATAGAAACACTGGAGAAAGTTTCATGCTTTAGTCATAAAATGCACAATACCTTCCATACGCGAGCTTATCTGCTCCACTAATATGGGAAAAAGAAATTCCAGATGAAACTGAGGAATTACTCACCTGCTGTGGGTTGGGGGGGCAGGATGGGCGCCGGTGTCTGACTGTCTGCAGGCCTGCAATATCATCCTGAACCAGGATGTTACTGGTCTGGATGAAAAGAGAGGATACGGTTTAATTTAGTTTTAGATACGCACATAAAGTCAAAATACTTAATATACATAAAAATACATATACATAATACAATGGTTCTCAAAGTGGGGTCCGGGGACCCCCAGGGGTCCTTGAGGGGGTTCCAGGGGGTCCCCAGCAAAAAGGGGAATAATTTATTTTCACTATAATTCCATCCATAAGTAACACAATGACAGAATGTATGACTATTTGGGTCATGGGTTTCATACCCTTTCTGTAATAAAACATCTAAAAGTAAAAATCTTATCAGATGGGGGACCCTGGGACAAAATCTTATCAAATGGGGGTCCGTGGTCTAATTTGTGTCAGTTTAGGGGTCCTTGACGTGAAAAGGTTTGAGAACCACTGACATAATATACACCTGAAGGTATAAGCCTGTAAATAGTGAAGGCCAAGAAAAGCTTTGGCACAAACTTAAAATTAAGTAATACGGTTTGTCTCTCCTTCATCCTGTTGTCCTTTCTCTTTCCATCTTTCCCCACTCTTCTCTATCTGTTTTTGGGTGTACTATATGTGTGTGTGTGTGTGTGTGTGTGTGCACGTGTGTCTCCTCCACTCCACCTGCTGTCCTTTCGGCTTCCACCTCTCCCAGGTCTCGTCGATCTCTTCCTGGGTGTACTGGGCGAGGCCGGGGTCGCTGCAGAGCTCCTCCCCCTCTGACGCCCTCTGCAGGCCGTCGGGGGTCAGAGTCTTCAGGATGCGCTTAGCACAGCTGGAGGAGATGGAAATTACGCGTGTGGTTATGAAAAAAACCCAAGAATGCAGAGTCGACATTTGTGTCCTTGTGGGGAACGAACTTAGGAACTTTGTTTTTGTGGTATAGATAGATTCCAGCTTTAATGCCTTGCTCTACCTATTGAGCTGGACAGGATCTCATGGATGCAGTTGTACACACACACACACACACACACATGCACGTTCAAGTACACACAAACACACAAACACACCCGTATACCTGTATGCATGGCGCTAACGTGGAAAACATTAGGTTATGGTCTTCATTCATTGAAGCCATGCATACGGGCGCTGAACCAGCAGGAGAGTGATTAGTTATTCCAATGAGTTAGGTAATGTTGTGCAATTTAATTTATAACTGTTGTATTTTGAGTCCCATGACAGTTGATTTGATGTACGTTCATTTTGTAGATTGTATGGGTCAAGGTATGACCTATGTTTGTTAACATTTGAATTTGGTGGGCTGACTTTGTTGTGATTTTGGAGATGTGGGTTGATGGGTCCTGCAGGGGGAGTGGGGACTTGAGTGTATGTTTATGAGTATGTAGGTGTATGTGGCTTTTGTGTTTTTGTTTTCTTGTGTTTATGTGTGTTAAAAAAAAAGCAAAATGGCTGATAAAAATTTGATCAAAACACACACACACACACTCACTCACTTCCAGTTTGGCATGCTTCCCTGATTGAGGACTTTGAGCGTCTGATAGGAGGCGGCTCTGCGGAGGTCGGCGGGGAGCTCGGCGGGGGGGAGGGGGGGCTCCCGGAAACTCCACAGGGCCTGGCCGAACGTTCCTGCAGGGAAGAGGGAAGAGGGAAGGGGGAAGGGGTCAGGTCGGCCTTTATGCTGCATTTCAAGTTTCCTTTAAAAGGCCGTTCCAGTCCTCAGCTCTGATTGGCTGAGACACGTTTCAAGATGTTGTAAAATACCTGATGAACGCATAACAGCTAATTTAAATACTAATGCTATGACTGAAAATCACCCCCTCATACTGATGCATACAGTACATGCCTGGTGGAAAAAAAAACATTTAATTATCAGTCATTACACTTCAAATATGTATTATTATTATTATTATTAGTTGTGTTCTTTCTTCTTGAACACAGTGGTGTGTTGCCATGCTTTACTGTGATTTTAGAACAGCTGAGAGGGTTTTAGCTTTGTGCCGCACCTGTAACAACACCTGTTAGCTAAAGCACATGTTGTGGCTGATTGAGGGCACATGGAAAACTGTATGAAAACAAATATTTTCCTCCCCAACACATATCACCAACAGTCTAAGAGGAGGCTTAAAACCAGCCAGATATATTCTACTGCTGCATTTCCGAAGCAGTTTCTCTTGGTGGGGAAGCAACAGCACAGCAGTAAACATATGAAAGTGGCTGCATCTATATTTCTCTCCAGCCCTCTATAGGCCCTGATAATGTGAATAGACAGTGATGCACACTTACACATCACCTCTGTAAAACTAATAATGAATCAAGCCAACGATGACCACTTGGCACACCCTGCACGTACGCTTGTAAATTAACGAATTTGTGCTGCAGATTAAAATATTTTAAAACATCTTCACATTTTCATTCTCATTTTATCCTCAATATGTTGGCAATTGGCTGTAATTATCAGTCACGTTTATGTATTCTTATTTATATCCTAGTCGTTGTTCTAATCTATTCTTCGCTGCTCAACAACCCAGTTTCTTCACAGGCATCACTGAAGTTTCATCTAAATTTAACCTAAAAACTAAAATCAAAAGTGGACTGACCCACATAGCTGCCGGTGAGGGTCCAGAGCCGGACGTTGCAGTCCAGACCGGCGGTGACGATGCGTCTGAACCTCTCTACATACTCTATACTGACCACCCGCATCAGGTGACCCTGCCATGAACTGAGCAGGGGAGGGGGGGTCCTACACACCGTCCATCCATCTATCACCTGGAGGGAAGGAGGAGAGGAGAGGAGGAGG
>NW_027282031.1:0-15000 GCF_046629955.1 Centroberyx affinis | reverse complement strand
TGTCCTTAATCTGGTCTTAAACCAGATATCAGTGGACCACTTTTCTTAAGACATAAGGAATAACTTAGCTTTCATTTCCTGCAAGTCGCACCTTAATCTATTGTGAAAAATAAATTATAAATCTATCATCTAAAATAATTTCCTTTTCTGAATGTAAATCAATTACGTGAATACCACTTTAGTGACTTTAGTTAATGCCAGGATATGATTAAGTAATACACAAAGAGTTCGGGTTTCAATTTAGACAATACATTGACATTAACAAACATGCACAACAACATAAATTAATGCAGTTGTTTATATTCATGTTTGTTAATGTCACTGTTCATGCTTAATTCATGTTAGTAAACACATTAGTTAACATTATTAACAAACATGTACAACAACATGAATTAACACAGTTGTTCATGTGCATTTAACATGACCTAATCTTTGTTAATGTTGTTATTCATGTTTAATTCATGTTAGTAAATGCATTAGTTACCATGAGTTAATGCAAACTTAATGTGTTACCAAATGAAGACTTTACTTCACTGGACCATGGATAGTTACAAGAGATTTCCCACATAAATATTTTTCTAGTGAGCCTATGTTCAGGTAAATATTCTATTCTATTCTATTCTATTCTATTCTATTCTATTCTATTCTATTCTACCTTCTCTACAGCCAGCCTGGGCTTCTCTAGTTCCTTCTTGCTGATTGGTGGAGGTTTATTGATGCCCGTCCTGCGTGGCGCTGACGGGGCAGAGGGGGTTTCTGTCGTCTCCGGGTCGCAGTCCGCCTCAGAGGAAACCGAACACCGAGACTCACCGCCAAACGAACCCAGAGCCGATTTATCTGTCACCTGAGGGAGGAGGAAGAGGAGGGGGGAGGAGGGAGGAGGAGGAGGAGGGAGGAGGGAGGAGGGAGGAGGGGGGTTGATGAAGGAAGAGAGGGAAGGTGGGGAGATAGTAATTTTCAAATTTAAACGGTAACACTTTACAATAAGGGTCACTAAGTTATGGGTTAGTTAATGCTTAATAAGGGTTAGTTAATGCTTAATAATGATTAACAGTTAACTAATGTATAATTTACTAATGGTGTTTATGTTAACTAAGGTATTCATTTATACATTATTTAATAGTTTATAAAGATGACTATTAAATAATGTATAAATTAATACCTTAGTTAACATGAACACCATTAGTAAATGATTACCAGACACATTAGTTAACTGTTAATTAAGGATTAACCCTTAACTTAGTGACCCTTATTGTAAAGTGTTACCATTTAAGCATATTGAACATCAGCACAAAATATCAGCTATCGGCAGCTTCAATTAAAATAATATCAGAATCCGTATCTCTCTTAAAAACCCACATCAGTGGAACCCTATGAACCAGTAATCCCTTTATAATCTCACATTTGCATTAATTCACCCGTTAATTCATGCAAAATCCCCTTAAAATTAATTAAGGGATTTATTAATGGACACCCCATCAAAACCACCTCAAACACACCTTTAATTTGTAATACTTTCTAATTTAAACTTTCCATTAACAACTCATTAATAACTCTGTAAACCATGCACAAAAGGCATGAAAAATCCCTTAATGAATGTTTATGTGATAGAGAAATTAAGGACATTTCAGGGATGGGATGAAGGGTTTCGGTCCGGCCCCGGCCCTCACCTGGCGGGGGGGCAGCGGGCGCGGGCTCTCGGCGGCGTGGAGGCGGCAGAGCGGCCAGCCGGAGGCGATGTTCCAGATGACGATGTTCCCGTCGACGGAGCCGGTCACCAGCAGCTTGGTGCCGTGGGCGGCCATGCAGGAGATGTCCTCCGTGTGGTACTGACTCCACACACAGGACTCCGCCTTCATGTCCTCCTTCGCATCCCTGATTAGATAGATAGATAGATAGATAGATAGATAGTCTCAAGTCTCAAGTCAAGTCTCAAGTCTACATGTAGAACACCAAGTCATGTCAGAACAAATCAAGAGTCCAGTATCTAGTATAGATAGATAGATAGATAGATAGATAGATAGATAGATAGGTAGGTAGGTAGGTAGGTAGGTAGGTAGATAGATAGATAGATAGATAGATAGATAGATAGATAGATAGATAGATAGGTAGGTAGGTAGACAGATAGATAGATAGATAGATAGGTAGGTAGGTAGGTAGGTAGGTAGGTAGGTAGATAGATAGATAGGTAGGTAGACAGATAGATAGATAGATAGATAGATAGATAGATAGATAGATAGATAGCAGAGGTGTGACCAAGTCAACTTTGCTCGAGTCCCAAGTCAGTCTCAAGTCTCAAGTCAAGTCTCAAGTCTACATGTAGAACACCAAGTCAAGTCAGAACAAATCAAGAGTCCAGTATATAGTATAGATAGATAGATAGATAGATAGATAGATAGATAGATAGATAGATAGATAGATAGGTGGGTAGGTAGGTAGGTAGGTAGGTAGACAGATAGATAGATAGATAGATAGATAGATAGATAGATAGATAGATAGGTGGGTAGGTAGGTAGGTAGGTAGACAGATAGATAGATAGATAGATAGATAGATAGATAGATAGATAGATAGATAGATAGATAGATAGATAGCAGAGGTGTGACCAAGTCAACTTTGCTCGAGTCCCAAGTCAGTCTCAAGTCTCAAGTCAAGTCTCAAGTCTACATGTAGAACACCAAGTCAAGTCAGAACAAATCAAGAGTCCAGTATATAGTATAGATAGATAGATAGATAGATAAATAGATAGATAGATAGATAGATAGATAGATAGATAGATAGATAGATAAATAGATAGATAGATAGATAGATAGATAGATAGATAGATAGATAGATAGATAGATAGATAGCAGAGGTGTGACCAAGTCAACTTTGCTTGAGTCCCAAGTCAGTCTCAAGTCAAGTCTCAAGTCTAAATGTAGAACACCAAGTCAAGTCAAAACAAATCAAGAGTCCAGTATATAGGATAGATAGATAGATAGATAGATAGATAGATAGATAGATAGATAGATAGATAGATAGATAGATAGATAGATAGATAGATAGATAGATAGATAGATAGATAGAACGTACAGATACCACATGACCCTCTTGCTCCATCCAGACACATAGATCCTCTCGTTGATGTAGACGACGCCTGTCACCTGAATCAGAGACACACAGGGAGCCAAGTCCAGTTTGTGTTTTCAAATGACTGATATTTTTAAAACAGATTTTCTACAGACTCTTTATAGTTAAAGGGAGTGAAGGTTAGTTACACCATTTCAAACAAACAACTGGGATTGACGAGAAAACTGCAAGTTAAAAAAAAAAAATCGGCTCCTCAGCTGAAGAAGCCGGATGTGGAGGTCCTGGGATGGCGTGGATACACGTGGTCTGCGGTTATGAAGCCGGTTGGATGTATTGCCAAATTCTCGGAAACGCCATTGGAGACGGCTTATTGTAATGAAATGAACATTCAATTCAGGGGCAACAGCTCTGGTGGACATTCCTGCAGTCAGCATGCCAACTGCACGCTCCCTCAAAACTTGCGACATCTGTAGCATTGTGTTGTGTGATAAAAACTGCACATTTTAGAGTGGCCTTTTATTGTGACCAGCCCAAGGCACACCTGTGCAATAATCATGCTGTTTAATCAGCATCTTGATATGCCACACCTGTCAGGTGGTTGGATTATCTTGGCAAAGGAGAAGTGCTCACTAACACGGATTTAAACAAATTTGTGAACAAAATTTGAGAGAAATAAGCCTTTTGTGTGCATAGAAAAAGTCTTAGATCTTTTATTTCAACTCATGAAAAATGGGAGCAAAAACAAAAGTGTTGTGTTTATATTTGTGTTCAGTATATTTTTACACTGTGGTATTGATACTTTTACTTAAGTCAAAGATCTGAATACTTCTTCCACCACTGATTATGTATCTAGTGCTGGTAACCATTACAATTTTGTTGTTTTAGTCATATTTGTTGGATTGGTTTGTCAGTAAGTTGCAAAAAGAAAGTGTTGTTGTCAGGAAGTTGTGGAAGCTTGCTCGTTTTCTCAACATGGAAGCTGTTACCATGACGACGTGAAGAGGGCCTACTCAGCTTTAAGACCGTACCTCGCTTTCCGTCGCGGCGGGGAGAACGGAGAGCAGGGCGCCGTTGTTGAAGTTCCAGAGTCTCAGCGTCCCGTCGTGGGAAGCTGTGATCAGTCTGCGCTTCGGCCCGTCGAACGACATGGAGGTGATCTGAGGAAACACTGAGCTGCTTCAATTTCAATTTCAATAAAGAGAAAAAAAGAAAGAAACCTGCACACTACTAAACATCTAAAAGTCAAAAAGAGGAATCGCTGCTTATGTTTACAAAAAGTGGGGTTTATATATGGGATAATAAATGCCCCTTTTTGCCTTTTTGATGTGATGTTCTTTTCAGACATATCCTAAATTTTTTTTATTTTTTTTATTTCATGTTGTTTTTTACATTTGCAATGCTTTTATTTTGGTGCTTTATAGAATTGAAACTTATTTTACTGTTGCACTCATTGTAAGAGTGTCAGCTACATGTAGTGTCAGCTAAATGTAAAATGTAAACGGTTTTACAAAGACAGACACAAAGCAACTGAAGCAGCTGCCTGTTGCATCAAAGCACAGTATTCAGCCAGAGTGTGAATTTATCTGCTTTGTGTGTTTATGTGAAATTAACGGAAAATACACTTAAGTCTAACCTCCATAGGCTTCTGTGGCGAGGTCTGGAACTTCATGGCCTTCTCTCCGGTCAGGAGGTCCCACACTGTCACCACACCGTTATGGCAGCCGCTAACAACCTGAGGAGAGCGGAGGAGAGGAGAGGAGAGGAGAGGAGAGGAGAGGAGAGGAGAGGAGAGGAGAGGGAGGAGAGGAGAGGAGAGGAGAGGAGAGGAGAGGAGAGGAGAGGGAGGAGAGGAGAGAGAGGAGAGGAGAGGAGAGGAGAGGAGAGGAGAGGAGAGGAGAGGAGAGGAGAGGAGAGGAGAGGAGAGGAGAGGAGAGGAGAGGAGAGGAAAGGAAAGAAGAGGAGAGAGAGGAGAGGAAAGAAGAGGAGAGAGAGGAGAGGAGAGGAAAGGAGAGGAGAGGAGAGAAGAGGAGAGGAGAGGAGGAGAGAGAGGAGATGAGAGGAGAGGAGAGGAGAGGGGAGGAGGTTAAAACCATAGAGAGAGGGAGGGAGGAGGAGGGAGCGAGGTGAGAGAAGGCGAGAGGAAGGATGTGAGGATGGAGTGGTGAATACAAAGCTGGGTAAATGTTGATTATCATAAGGCAAACAACCACTGATATAAACAAAAATCACTATTTTCACAAAAAGGCATTACTTATGCTGTCTTTGCCCTTAAACCATATTCTCATAACTTACATCAGTTTGATAATACTTATTACAGGTAAATGTCAAGTGGTGAAACTGTATCAAAATTTTAAATAATGCACTTTTACTGTATTTATCACTAGTAACCTAAAAACATTCATCATTGTTGTGTCTAAAATGCATATAACGACTTGATTAGGAGTTGTATTGAGAAGAGTAACCTTCCAATTGTTTATATATACAATATGTTGTTTTGTAAAGCACTTTGACACAAACATCTTTGTTTTTATAAATACATAAACTTAATTCAAATTTTGTTCTCTTCATGTGTATTCGGATGGTTGCACCACCTGACATTTTTGGTGTTCGGAACATCAGAAAATAAATTGCAATTCAATAAACATGAAAGTTGTTTCTCATGAAGCAGATGTAAGAATAATCGGATATATTACATGTGTTTCTTTGACTTTTTCTTTTTGGATTTTTTTTTTTTCCTTTAACGATTTTTATTGATTTTAGTTTACTTACGAAGCATCTTTACCAGTGTATATAAAAACAAAATCACACAACATAGAGGAGATTATGCATTAGTAACATTTATATATAATATTTTTTTTTTACCATCTTCAGCCTTACTAGCCACTAAGAAGAAATTTCATGAAACTAACATGATGTCAGTAAACTGAAATTTACTAACACCACGTTACACAATTTCTTAATGAAGTTCAAATTTCAAAAATTCAAACAGTTCTCTCTTGCTGCCACTTGGTGGCGCCAAAGTGCAAAGTTGCCTAGTGCAGCTTTAAAGTCAATTGTCACTGTTTAGCCCCTGCAGTTGCTGTTGTTGGAGTTGCTGTGACCGTTACCTGTTTGAAGTTGCTGTTGTAGAGAGCGCAGCACAGCGGCTTCTCATGGGAGGTTCTCACAATGTGGGGAGCGTCCAAATTATCAATGTTACCCTGCAATATTCCTATCTGGACGGACACAACAGATTCACCTGGTCACATTAGTGCAAGAGTACTATCGCTATTAGTTGGTTATTAGTTATTATCAGTTTGTCATCATGATCCGCTAGATACATACACACATACACACACACACACACACACACACTCATGTCTGTATTTTTACACTTGTGAGAACCTTCCTTGACTACATGCATTCCCTAACCCTACAGCCTTAACCCTTACCCTAACCTAATCCTAATTCTGACCTTAACTCTAACGCCAAGTCTTAACCCAAAACTGAACCCTTGAAGAAGAGAGGACCAGTGTTGTGCCAAAATTTGTTTCCCCTAAATAAAATGCATTTCCCCTGTCGGTGTGTCTTCGCCTCGATTTCATGCCAGGGACTATCACTGGTTTTTCAAACATTTTAAAGGTCCCATAATGTCCAAAAGTGTTTTCCTTGCTCTTCCATATGTAAGCATTTTGTCCTTGTATCTAATAGCTTGGAAATTGTGAAATCTGAAATTCTTCCTGTTTGGCCCTAGTTCTCTTATTTAAAAATCACATGATTCAACAAGGGTTGAATCTGATTTGGAGCCCTTGATGACATCACTCAGGACCGACAGGGTGAATAGCCACTCCCGCTCACAAAGTATCATTTTCTAGCTTTTCCAAAAGCTCAACCCTCCAGTGAGGCGGCCAATCAGAGCAGCGGTTCATTAGCATAAAATCAACAATCACAGAAAACAGTTCTTTACAATGGAGACACTGAGAGACTGGAACACACACTATAACAGCTGAATTTTTCATTTTTTTTAAGGGATGTATAATATGGGACCATTAAAAACATTTCAAGGGATTACAAAGAAAGAAAGTAACCTAACCAACGTAATGAACAGAGATTGTTTGTGATCTTATTATCTCAAACCGCAAGCCACCATTGATTCAACAACAAAGTTCTCAGGCTATTCATTAGTCTACTTGTAATTTATTAAGCAGTATTTCCCCCATGACAGTTTCCCTGTGTAGTGGCAAAACAACAACACATTTTTTTTAGGAGATACAGATTTTGGTACACCATGATTTTCCTCATCCTTCTATCCTTGTGAAGACAGTAACACACACACACATACACACAAACACACACAATGGTGTAGGCTTCATACCGTAAGTGTAGCCAGGACGAGTGTGTTGGTGTGTGAGTTGTAACAGACACTGGACAGCGGGTCTTGGCCCATGGGAATGTTTTTAGGCTGGATGTTCTGCAGACACACAAATTCCTGCAGGTCCCACACAAGGATGTTCTGAAAAACACAAGGCGGAGGGGTTAGTGTGTGTGTGTGTGTGTGTGTGTGTGTGTGCGTGTGTGCGTGCGTGCGTGTGTGTGTGTGTGTGTGTGTGTGTGTGGTGTTCCAGCCTGTGCGCACTTATGCTCCAGCATGCATAATAGTCAGTAATAGGACAGATTAGTTGCTTCATGTTGCTTTAGAATCCCAAATTAAATTAAATTAAATTAAATTAAATTAAATGTAACTTGAATTGAACAGAAATTAATTTCTGATTGAACTGAATTTCTCTGAATTGATCTACACTCTTCCTTAGTGATGCTAAAACATATGGTTAAAAAAAATCAATAATGCACACATTAAGTGTAACCATTTCAAATGAATTTTAATGGAACGGACTAGACTTCACTATCAATTATGTAATGTTGTAAATTTTCTGTGGTTTTATACACACTGCCTTGCAGTTTCATGTAATGTTTGTTGTAGTTTATGTATATTTCATCCTATTTTCTAAGATTTGTTGTTGTGCAAGTATATTGTACTTTTGTTCACCTGCAGGGACTGGGGATGAAAATTAGCTGTTTAGCTAAATCTCTGTACAATGCATCAGATTTCTTGGAGGTTTATGTTTTTATTGTATGTGATCCCTGTTAAATAAACTCAATAAACTTAAACTGACTGAACTGAATTTAACTGAACTGAGCTGAGCTGAGCTGCTATTCTTTTTAGTGCCTTATTTTATCTTTCATTGTCTCTATTTTATCTTTTATTTTCACCTAACCTCATATGGATTTCACAGTAAAAATTTTCTTGGTTTTTATTGTGTTCACATGGGTGTTTAATGGATGCTCCTTGAATTTCCCTCTCAGGGATAATAAAGGTTATGTCAAGTTACATCTAGACTTGATTTTTGACTGATTGAACTGAATTGTTGATTGGACTGAATTGTTGATTGAGCTGAATCCTCTGCAGCTCTGCAGACCTTGTCCTTGGATATGCTGACTATCTTGCTGTCCTGTCCGTTGATGGCGATGTGTGTGACGGCTGAGCAGTGTCCGTTCATCTCCAAGGTAAATCTTTTCACGGACGGTTGCCACACCCGCACCGTTTGGTCCAGACCACCGGTCACTGACAGAAAGATACACATCATAGAAATAACTTTCCATTTTTCAACTCTCTATCTGATTGCTGTAACACAATTGTGATTCAACCTATGTCTAGTTGATGAAAGTTTTCCCATTGTCTGTTCTAAACAGCCGGTGTCTGGTAGCTCTTTCCTGGGAAAAATCCTCTGCCGCACAGGAAGTGATGCGTTTTACGTTTCCGGTTTGTTTGGAATCACCAGAAGAAGAACTGGGTAGTTAGCATGAGCAGCGATAGCCACCATGGCTGAACAGACAAAGAAAAGAGAAACTCAAACTGCAGCAACAGAAAATCCAAGCTCCGCCCACACCGTTTGATTGACAGGTGATCTGTGGGAAGCACAGTGCAGAAACACCACAGCAATGAGGCTGAGATGAGGGACAAAGATGGAGACTAAATTCTTGCAGATTACCACTTTAAAGAGTTAGGCTAAATAGAGCACAAGAATTCATGTATAAGATTCTCACAAAAATTGTAGTGTTTTTCATTCTATTTATTGTAAGCTGCCTAACATGTAATGCAGTGTAAAATTCATCCTTTGCCTAGAACAAACAGTCACACAAAGGAGCGGCACAGTACATTCGAGAACGGTACAGTCTAGCCTTTAGTATACAGTATCTGCATGTTAAAATGGTACATACACATACACAGAGTGACTTACCCAGCACATTACGCTCAGGAGAATAGTCGAAGCAGAGGAAGCCTCTTCTGATCTGAAAGGTTGAGTAACTAGAGAGAAAGAGAGACGAGCGATTTACTTTACAGTTCACCCTCCTTTTTTAGCCTGACATAAACCTTTATGGTGTAAATTAAAGATGGGACGATCTGCTCATCTCACGATATGATCCGATATGCGATATTCACGGCTCAATGAAACCACGATACGATGTGATAAATAAAAGTTCAGTGACAACAAAGTCTGACTGTGCAGAATTATGTTTATTTCTGAGACACAAATCTTTCTAGTGATGGCATCGGCTGCTAGAATATAAACAAAAATTTAAAAGTGTCATTACAAAGTGACAATAATATAATTTAGATGGAGAGCTTGTGAAATTGTGATGGTCAAGCGTCTCATTTGTGATTACTACAGCAGAATAAAATGGAGCTAATATCACCATTCATTTTTCTGCCCCATGTTACGTTTTGTCATATTTTTATTTTGCGATATATTGAATTTCAATACATTGTCCCATTCCTAATTTAAATTCATGGTTTACATCATAGGAAGTATGATCAAACTGATTTCAGTTATAAGCATAAGGTATTTTGGTACCAGATGCTGAAAAGCTAACTCACGCGTTTGTTACAAGTAGACTGGACTACTGCAACGCCCTTTTTACCGGCCTCCCTAAAAAGTCTATTGAGAGGCTTCAGCCTATCCAAAACTCTGCAGCAAGACTTTTAACAAAAACAAGGAAGCGAGAGCATATCACTCCGGTTTTAGCTACATTGCACTGGCTCCCAGTGTCCTTTAGAATTGATTTTAACGTTCTTTTACTTGTATACAAAGCTCTTAATGGCTTAGGACCGGCCTACATTACAGAATCCCTGCTGTTCTACATTCCATCAAAAGCCTCAGGTCTTCTACTGCTGGTGTGTTAGAAGTACAAAACCCCACTCAAAAGAAGATTGGGGATGCAGCCTTCTTTAACTCTACTCCTAAACTGTGGAACACCCTGCCAAAGAATATTAGAGAGGCGGGCTCTGTAAGCATTTTCAAACGACTGCTAAAAACTTCTCTTTTCAGCTTAGCTTTTAAATAGTCTTCATTTTAACTGTTTCTGTTCAGGATCCCAACAGAGCTGACACGGGCAAGTATGAATTTTCATTGGTCTTGTTACTTGCATGAGTGAACACTATATGTGGGGGGGGGGGGACAGAGCTTTACCCTGTATGATTCTCATCCATCTGTGGATGGTGAGGTTTTTGACCAAGAGGAGAATCTGTGATTCTCGCCTGCCTTAGGCAGTGAGATCTGACGTAAATATCAGATCAAGAGTAGAATCAGGAAGGACAGGGGAAAAGAAAATTAAAGAAAAACATATGGGTTCACTCACAATGTGCACTTAAGTGGGAGTATTTGTTGTGTTCTTTTATCTTTCTATTTTACTTGATTTTATTATTTTAATGCAGTGCATTTTGCTTGTTCTTTTATATGAATTTTATCTTTTTATCTGTCTTTTTATCTGCCTTCTATTGATGTAAAGCACTTTGAGCTGCATGTTACAAATAAAGGTTATTATTATTTTAAAGTTAAAGACAGCACAAAATTAATGCTTTTTTTGTTTATATCAGTCAGTCATCAGTCTTCTGATCTTCACCAACATGAGTCACAGTTTGTGCGTAGCATTTAGTCGACAGAAGCGGGACAACGCCTGAAGGCAGTGTGTGTTAAGTCTTGTTACGTGCAATTAGTGGCATGTAATGTGTGGCAGGAAACAACATGAGTTCTCTATATGTGTCATACTGGACTTTGGCGCTGTGGGACTCGGGGATGGTGGTGAGGACCAGGGAAGTTCGGTCTGAGGAACAGCAGGAGGCGACAGCGTTCAACTCAGGGAGGAAACGGATCTGACAGCAGGAGGCATCGTGGACCGCCTGCAGGAGGGAGGGAGAGAGAGAGGGAGAGAGAGAGAGAGAGAGAGAGAGAGAGAGAGAGAGGAAGATGGAAAGAACGAGAGAGAACAAGAGAGGGAAGAGAGAGAAGATAGAGAGAGCAATAGTGAGATGGGGAGAGGAAGATAAAGAGAACGAGAGAGAAGGAGAGAGGGAAGAGAGAAAAGATAGAGAGAGCAATAGTGAGATGGGGAGAGGAAGATAAAGAGAATGAGAAAGAGAGAGAGAGTGAGAGAGAGGAAGATGGAGAGAAGGAGAGAGAGAAGGAGAGAGGGAAGAGAGAGAAGATAGAGAGAGCAATAGTGAAATGGGGAGAGGAAGATAAAGAGAATGAGAGAGAGAGAAGGAGAGAGGGAAGAGAGAAGATAGAGAGAGCAATAGTGAGAGAGGAAGATAAAGAGAACGAGAGAGAGAGAGAGAGAGAGAGAGAGAAGGAGAGAGGGAAGAGAGAAAAGATAGAGAGAGCAATAGTGAGATGGGGAGAGGAAGATAAAGAGAACAGGAGAGAGAGAGAGAGAGAAGGAGAGAGGGAAGAGAGAGAAGATAGAGAGAGCAATAGTGAGATGGGGAGAGGAAGATAAAGAGAACGAGAGAGAGAGAGAGTGAGAGAGAGAGAGGAAGATGGAGAGATCGAGAGAGAGAGCAATAGTGAGATGGGGAGAGGAAGATAAAGAGAACGAGAGAGAGAGTGAGAGAGAGAGAGGAAGATGGAGAGATGGAGAGAGAGAGATGGAGAGACGGAAACAGAGATAAAGAGAGGAAGATAGAGAGGGAGATGGAGAGAGGGAAGAGAGAGAGAGAAGATAGAGAGGGTGACAGGGAGATGGAGAGAGGGAAGATAGAGAGAGAGAGAAGATAGAGTAAGAGAGAAAGTGAGAGAAGGAGAGAGAAAGGATGATAGAGAGAGTGAGCGAGCGATAGATAGATTTAGTGTTGAATTTTTTGTGATATGGTGGAGTGTCAACCCAGCACGCACACACACACACACACACACACACACACACACACACACACACACACACACACACACACACACACTTTGGCTATATTGTTCTAATCATGCTAATATAGCTTAATGAATTGAATTGATAGAGAGGAAGATGGAGAGAGCCAGAGCGATGTTTCCTCTTTGTGCAACTAAACCAAACTGATCAGTCGCACTCGTCCATGCTCTGCCTGCAGGACAGTGAGTCATGGTTCAGGACGTCCTCTGCAGTCCGGTACGTACCACTTTAAAACACAGGAAGTGTACGTACCACTTTAAAACACAGGAAGTGTACGTACCACTTTAAAACAGAGGAAGTGTTTGGAGGTGTTCTTCATCAGAGAGGAGACAGACAGAGAAGGACAGCTGCTTCCTGAAACACACAGTTAGGCATTTAGCTGACACTCCAAAACACTTTCAATTTAAAGAAAAAAATGAAAAATTGAAAATTAAAATGCAGAAAAATATTTTGCCTCAGATGGTTGTTGTCACTAATTAGTTGAGAATGAGCGCTCCATCGTTCTCAAATGAATCATAATTTCTATTTACAGTTTGTATTGATTGAATTTGTATTGACTCCAACCTTGCTGGCTACATTAATAAACCCCCAGAAGGTTTGACCCCCCCATGACCCCAAGTGCTCACCAGGTGGAAGAAACCTTTAAACAAGACACTGAATCCCTACCAGCTCCGAACCCTGACCTGGTCTAAGATGCTTCAGGCCTCTAGAGTCCTGTAGTTCTAAGTTTTACTCTGTACAGTACTGTAGTTCTAGGTTTTACTCTGTAGAGTACTGTAGTTCTAGGTTGTACTCTGTAGAGTACTGTAGTTCTAAGTTTTACTCTGTACAGTACTGTAGTTCTAGGTTTTACTCTGTACAGTACTGTAGTTCTAGGTTGTACTCTGTAGAGTACTGTAGTTCTGGGTTTTACTCTGTACTGTACTGTAGTTCTAGGTTTTACTCTGTAGAGTACTGTAGTTCTAGGTTTTACTCTGCACAGTACTGTAGTTCTAGGTTGTACTCTGTAGAGTACTGTAGTTCTGGGTTTTACTCTGTAGAGTACTGTAGTTCTAGGTTGTACTCTGTAGAGTACTGTAGTTCTGGGTTTTACTCTGTAGAGTACTGTAGTTCTAGGTTTTACTGCACACACCACATTCGTATGTTCCTCCGTTGAAGAGGCCATTAGTTGCCACATTGAAGGAGATGAACACAGATATGCTGCCATCCATGTCACCAAAGGAAAATACTGCCTTAGTACCATCTGACCTGGAGGGGCACACACACACACACACACACACACGCACGCACGCACGCACGCACGCACGCACGCACGCACGCACACACACACACACACACACACACACACACACACATGCATGTACATATACATGCAGGTATGCTCAGATGTGCATAGATGTACATAAAGATACACACAGAGAGAAAAGCTGTGTTGCAGACAATCATATATTTCAAATTTCAAGTTTATTCAAACTTCATTCATCAGTGTTTCATTGCACTTCACATAATGACGACCTTTTCAAATCAATTTTGGAACACTGTGACGTCATGTGTCCTTAGCCAATGACCTACCAGTAATCCATGACTTCCACACTGCCGTCCAGCACTGTCAGAGAGCAGACGATGTCACAGTTACCGGTGGCGATGTCATAGAATTCTGATGGCAGAGAGCAGAGAGGGAGGAAAACATTGAATTAAACTGAAAGACAGAAGATAGAAAAGCTCAAGTCATTCGCTTCATTCACACTGCGGCCATATTTGATTTACATGGTAAATTGGGTTGGGAAACATTAACCAGAAGACAGCAAAGCAGACTGAAACAGAGACAAACTCAACTGCACTTTAGCTGAAAAAAACATAAAATACACATATATTCTCCCCCAATATCATGGAGAAATGAGCAGAACTGGGGGCCAAATGAAATCAAAGGCTACAGCAGCTGAATCGAGGGAACATCCATGCTGATCCATAACATTAGCTAATGTTAGCAGTCAGCTACTTTTTGGAAAAGTGATTTGCACGTGAATGCCCATCGTGATTCAGCAGCGTTCACCCACCCAGGTCTGGGCGGGTGGTGGCGACCGCCACCTGGTGCAGGTTGATGAGACAAATCATGTCGATCACCCAGATCTTCTGGCTGCGGGAGGAGGAGGAGGGATGGATCCTCCTCCGATGGGACAACTATATACAGACAGAGAGAGAGACAGATAGAAAGATGAATGCATCATACATACAGATCAAGGTTATTATTGTAAACCAAAAAACATAGACAAACATTAAAAAACATAGGCATAAACTGAAATAAAAATAAAATGAGAAAAAGTTCAACTGAACTGAAACGATCTTGTCTACTTGTAGAACTAACTAATTTATATATATATATATATATATATATGTATGTATATTTTGTGCACATGATTATATGTATATATATCTGTCTATTTACATGCTTTTAAGTAGTAACTTTCTGTTTCTTGTCTTGTCTGTGTTGAACTGCCCTGGTATGAATTGTGCTATATAAATAAAATTTGACTTTATGTGCAGGGTAAAAAAGATGGCTATTTTTACTGAATGCTAATTACTGTAAAAATTGTATGTAAATACATTTTTGATGTATTGTTTGTATTACACAATACCAGTTGCAAACAAATACAAAATACCTCTTCTGAACTTCTGTCATTATACCTTTAAAAG
>NW_027282030.1:0-36329 GCF_046629955.1 Centroberyx affinis | reverse complement strand
CCTCCATTAGCTATAAGCAGAGCATGAATGCATCTCCTCTTAGGAAACCTGTTAATTGGAGTGACTGCGGATTTAGAACAGCAGCAGAGCTGGTGATAATTAATGCAACACACACAGACGGAGTATCAGCCATAACGGTTAATCAGAAACAAGGTCACAGTGATGAACATTGTCTGGGTTTAAAGTTTGTATGCAGAGAGAGAGAGAGAGAGAGAGAGAGAGAGAGAGAGAGAGAGAGAGAGAGAGAGAGAGAGAGAGAGAGAGAGAGAGAGAGAGAGAGAGAGAAAGAGAGAGAATGTCAGACATTATCAACCAAAATCATTAAGGCCTTCAACTCCATAAACCTTTCATAACTCCCACATAGCAGGAGGATTAAGAGGTTGGGGCAACACAAGTACCAGATAAAGATGGAGGCTATTAGGAGCACTAGGGTGGTGGGGGCCAGTCTTTGGAAACAAAGCCATCTTCATTTGGCAGACACCCAAACCTTGTTACTGTAGTTCACTAGTTGTCTCCTGTGGGCACGGCCGCCCTGCGTGTCCTCTGATCTGCACTTGAGGCCTTTGGATTCAGACTGAAAAGCAGCTCAGTCGTTATCCTGACCAAACCAGAGAAATACTACCTTGAAGCGCTCCTCGTAAGCTCCTACTTCCGAGTCCAGAAAAAATTTAAATACGACTTCAATTGCTTCTAGTTGGAAATAATAACAAAATAGACCCTAATAGACCCTAGCAAAAGTAGTCATTTTGTGGCTGCTTTTTCAATTTAGACAACAAGCGGCCGGGAGCTGCTTTGTGCTGCAGCAGCAGAATGAAGGGGAGAATGTGTGCACCAGGCATGTAATTGATGCTTTAATTGATTCATTAGCCAAAAGTTGTTGTGTAATCCATCCAGTTCAATCCAATCCAATACCTATCAAGCTTTTGATAGGTAAATGGGCTAGTCCACAGCTGTTAAATGTAAAATTGTGGTGAACTCCAATGATGTAACTTATAGATGATAAAATAACAACCCATCACTCATCAAGTCTCCTACTCAAAATGATAGCGCTTTAATATTATCATTTAAATAGGGCTTAAGTCGGGGGGGCAAAAGTCCCATGGCCCCCCCTATTCTGCCACCAGAGTATAGCTTCCATGCTCTCTCATTGTCATTACAATATTTCTGACAGTACATGTAGGCAAAACAAAAAAAATAAACAGGATCAGCTTTATCAAAAACATTGTGGTATCTGTTTCCATCAGCTTGTAATAGAGCTGAGATGATCTCACACCAGGTTGTTTTGGGAAGAGCAGTTCCCAAAACTGCCATAAACCCACCTCACAAGTAAAGACACATCACCCATAGCAGGAGAGCTGGGCTCAACCATGTGATCAAGGCTACAGCAACACTTTTACAGGCGTCATTCCTGCTAGCAGTGAACATGGATTTGGAGTGTGACTCCCAACTCTATCTTGAACCCATGAGCCCTGTGCCTGCCAGCGTGACAGATGGTCGTACTACCAATTGAGATGATTAGATAATTCAAACTCTTGCTCTTGACTTGGAGAAAGGATTTAATTATTCCCAGAAAAGTGAATTTAATGGTGTTCCATCTAGTACACATCAAGATATCATTGTCAAATTAATTGTGATACATTGGTATATTTACCATAAACAAATGAGACCATGGTTGAGACGATTAGTAGCCTCTATCTGACACCAGTGGTATTGTTCATGCTAGTGTTTCTTAAAATTAAAACCACATTGCCCATAAACCCCTTTGCTTCCTGTTGCACAGAGGATGTTGCTACTTATTCCCCCTCTCCTTCTCGGGAGTGTTTGTCTTTACTGAAGAGGATAATCATGTTGGAAGTGATTTTTCCATCGGCCTTTCACTCCTTCCACCATCTGCCATTGCATGAAACTCTGAGAAATTTAGCTACATTTGCTCTGGAAGAACAGCGCCCTCTTCCTGTTTTTGCTGTAAAGTAATCTATTAGATTTCCCACAAAACCAGATGACCCACAATGTAAAATACAGTGTAGAGGCAGGTAGAGGCTGCCAATCTTCTCCACAATGGTCTCATTTGTTTACAGTAATTAAATCAAAATGAATGTGCTAGTGATATATTTTTGTTAAAATACTACACACAGCACCTTTAAGTGACCTCTGTAACTCCATCACATTTTAGGCATTCTGCTCCTGTGGTGGTGTGTAAACCTGCTGAAGACTCGGCCAGCCAGGCTGAACCGGAGGCGTTTGACTCACAGCTGGACCTCCTCTTCAGCACCGTGCAACTCCTATACAGAACACACTCTCAATTGGATCTTCTTTCAACTCCTTTCATTGGGATCTTGCCAAAGGCACTTGGCATACACACACCCGTGCGTGTATGTGCAGTCGTCCATGCATGCACACACAGACACACAGACACAGACACACTCACACACACACACGCCAGTGCAGCTCTAAGATTTCAGGAGCCTGCTGTTAGATGCACACAGGCCATGTGGAGTGCCAGTCAAGCGAGTGGCGTCAGGAACGGTGAATGTGGCATCAATCTGTGCTGCTGCTTGAGCTCTAAGCTTTTAAGAGTTTACAGCACTTCCGATCAGTATCACGCTCATCTGTCATGGAGGCTAATGTGTCTCCAATTTCTTGCCAAGCTTCTTAAAGCTTGTTTACTCATTTTAAATATATTGCACAGAGACACATTATATCTATTATTGCCCTATTACTTTCAATTACTATGTTTTTCTTTCAACCTTTCCATGTTTCCAGACAGCAGCTTGTGGATTCGAAACAGCAACCATTTGGTCACAATCCATCATCTTCAACCTGTAGGTAACCTCCACTCCCATCTAGCAGATACAGGCTATCTCCCTTACAGTATAATTACACTTCACCCAGTATTTTAAAAGACGGGTGTTTGTATAAAAGGATGGCCTGCAAAATTACAAAGGAGAATTGAACCCTGACACATTCTATCCAAAAACCAACATGTCTGTTCCTACCTGGAGCCCAGACTTTCCCAACATATCCATTCCTGCTGCCATTGCTCCTCAAAGAGGACAGGGGGCCTGATGCAGTCCAAATGCATTACTCTCTGATTTGGTTTTTCTCTCTGTATCTCTGTGTCTGGGGCTTTAGGGCTGTAGCATGAGGAGCTTACTGCCCTGCTGCTCTCTGGACATCACTTGAACCAGATCAGCAGAGCAACAGACCAGGAAACAGTTGGCTGTCAGTGGCAACAATCCATAAGAGATTATTTTCTAGACCATGGACACATCTAGGGATGTCTCACACCGAGACATCCCTAGAAGTAATACTTACGATGATGCAATATCTTAATCCTTCCATTGTTACAGCCATTATGAAATGATAAGGTTTGGAGTTGCATCGACAAGAGGGAAACAAGTCAAATATTAACAAAAGCAGGAGTTCTTGGTTCAGTTGGATGCTTTTTATCCTTAGTTAAAGGCTGAGCCCTCCATAAGTGCAGCAAACATTTGTGATGACAATCAAGCTTTCAGCATGATATTGCTTGGATATTGCTAGTTGGTCAGAGAGGATTTTCTGGCTGAATTTAAGAGGGTGTCCCATCCATAGAATTAGAGGATTTCCCTACAACAGGAACCAATAGGAGCTAGTGGGTGTTTGCATGCTACAAGCTCATTCTGAGGCCAGTGATGTTAAGCAAGATCGACCAGCTACTGTACTGTACTGTATATGCGGAGGG
Organism: Centroberyx affinis; assembly: GCF_046629955.1. Taxonomy (NCBI): domain Eukaryota; kingdom Metazoa; phylum Chordata; class Actinopteri; order Beryciformes; family Berycidae; genus Centroberyx; species Centroberyx affinis. The sequence continues at coordinate 32,608 of NW_027282030.1, read as the reverse complement.
CAATGTTTACTCAGCACTGAGAGACGTCAAAAGAATGCTGACACATCTTTGGCAAGTGGGTGAGCTTTCCAATCTGTTGTGCGATGATTTAACGCAGGTCATAAATATTTTTTAGTTTGGACGCCAGGTGACAGACTGGGCTGATTGATTTGTCCCGCTGGGTTCGAGTTCTGCTTGCCACTGTCATTTTCTCTGTTTTTACATTGATGCAATAAAACCTCTACAGACGCTACAACACTACAATGGCTCTCGTCATCTGGTCCCACGGTGGACTGCTGGCCTTATCAGGCTGCATTCATGAGCCTCCATTGGCCTAATTGTCAAAGGTCCTTAGAGGGATGTGAGACCAGAGGCCACCTGCACCCAGTGACAATGGGATGTAAAGGAAAGGTCAAAGGATTGAAGTGATACGATGGTGGGTTATTACTGGTTGTAGGGAGTTTATGAAAAGCCTGGTACATCACAGTGACATGTTGCATAGCATCTAAAATGTACAGGAATATTTACACACACACATAGGGGAGCAATTAGGAACTCTAGACCCCTTATAGGATTTCAAGAAACATTACACTCATACATGTAAGCCCATAGGAAATCCCCCAAGCATCCATTTTGGAGGCCCGTCTAGTTTTCAAGCATCTCTACTCAGCAAATGACAATTATTTGACGTTGTGGAGTGTTTTGAATGGAGAGTTGTTTGTCCACTCATAGAGCTGATATGACTCTGAGGCAGCTGTTAAAAACTATCTCAAAGTGTTGAAGTAACTCTGATGTAGTGCTTATGACATAGTGTTTATGGAAGTGTTGGCACAGTGTTGATTTTTACAGTCTCAGAGAAAAATTAACACTGACAGGTTTGCTGTGCAGCTTTCCCAGTGGTCCTGCTAGATTTATGATGGCATAGCCTAAAGTCCTCAACAGTCACCATTTGGGCTTCCATATGAACGCTCGCCCTGGATTATGGCAGAAAGGATTGCAGCATCAAATCCTGCGTAGTGATAAATAAATGCCCCCCCAGTTTGCTGCATTATGTCTTTTCCCAAGACATATTTTTATGTTATTATATATTATTTGTTTCTTTTCAGAGATGGAAACGGGCATCAAAATCAGATTGAGGGAACTCCCCACACGCAACCTCGCTCCCTTGTTTGTACAAAGCAATAAATCAAGGATAGAATCTGACAGTGCCTGCCTACCTTTTGTGCCACCATAGAGAGGGGGGGAGGTTGTGGGGCAAAGGGTCTGTGGTTGTATTAGTAACAACACCACCTTTGACCTTTTCAATTATGCATTCACCAGCACTGGAGCAGCACTGGGGCAGGAATTCATTATTCAGTATACCTGTGCCTAAACCTGGGAGACAGAGAGAGGAGGGGGAAGCAAGAATCTACAGTCGGTGGGACCAACAACTATCTGGTTTAAGTCATGGCTTCCCTCTGTTTCCATGCATATGCTCCTCTGCCAAGCAAATCAGGGGAAGAAGCCCTACTGTAATTCAGTAATTGGTTTGGCTCTTTCAATTATAGTCTAAATCAAAATGCCCCCAAGCATAATGTGTTTGTGTGTGTGTGCATACACGTGTGAGAGAGAGGCACACACTGAAGAACCTGGATCTCTAAGAGCATGTCAGAGCGACCATTACACACACACACACACACACACACACACACACACACACACACACAGAGGAATGGATGGGGGAGGCAACCATCATGGCTTTGGTGCGTGGCCTAGTTGTAAATGATAGAGGGAGGATGGATGGAGGGTGGGAAGGACACAGACAGATAGATAGATAGATAGATAGATGGGTCCTTTACTCACATTCCAGGTGCTTTTTCTTGGGGGCCGTCTGTTCATGTGTGGTGGATTTACACACAGCCCGGGACACCTCGGATCCCGTCAGGCTGTACTGCGCCGCGGCGATGCGGTCCGTCAGCGTCTGGCCCGACATCTTCTGTCTGTGGAGTCCAACCTCGAGAATCACGCGTCCAATCCGGTCCTACCCCCCCTCCCAAAATGAACGACCAGCCTCAGTGATCCCAGCTGCCCTCGTAAACGCTAGGAGACAGAGATAGCCACTACTGCTAGAAAAAATAAATAAATAAATGAATGGCCACAACCTGGATTTAATATGGAGCAGCTCACTTTCTATGGAATTATAATCGATCAAGGCGACATTAGTCTCTCTAGTAATACTGGAAATGCTGCTGATTCCCACTCAGTTATATGGGATCTGCACCTTGTGGGTTTCTGGAACAATCATGAACTGACTTTTTCCCTGGAGCGACAAGGCCAGTGTTATCCTTTCTTGAAAAAAAAATCTCGTGGGTAAATGAGCGCAAATTATCTTACTGCAGGATCATATTGCAGGCTTTAATTTCGCTCGTTTTTCCTTTATCCCCCGATTAAATAGCATCTATAGGCTATCTTACTGTAACGCCTTATTTCTCGGACAGCCTCCCTTACAAAACGGTCCGGTCCGGATGATGCTCGTCGATGCCTCTCCCCCCCCCCAGTCTTCCTCCAGCCTCCTGGATAATCCTCACCAGTCCCACAGTCCCTGGCTTTTCAGCGGGGAGTGCAGCGGAACATCAGCGCCTGGCTGGCATCATCCCCCATCCAGCAGCGGTTTTCCTCCTCCTCCACCTGGACTCGTCCTCTCTGCGGCCCACCGACAGCCTGCAACCACCGGCGATGCTCGCTTCAAACCGAGTCGGTGGACGGTGGCAGTTTTCAGAGGATTTGCATCCTCTTGTTTATTTATTTATTAATTTATTTATATTGTTTCATCTCACCCCGCCCCCTCCTCTGAGTCAGGTGACGCGATAGTACCAACCCTGCTGCTGCAGCCTTCCTCTCCACTCGCGAGAACTGCAAGGGGACGAGAACGGCCAAGCAGGCTGCTGATGGGTTAAGACGAGCAGGGTTAATAAACCTACTCCATAGCCATGCGTGGTGTCTCTCATGCTGCTGCCATGTTATGAAGGTCATTTTACAGCGTGGGGCTTCATTTAAACCCAAGGGAACCAACACAGTTCAGACAAATCTTGGCCATATTTACTAGAGAATTTTAGTTTATTTAAAGGTCCCATATTATTCTGTTTTCATGATTTTGTTTTCAAATGTACTATGGCTCAGGGTAAGAATAATGTTCTTCATGTTTTGCAAATAAATGTAGTTCACTTAAAAGGGTATTTATTGAATGGATTTGAATACTAAAGGCAGAGCAGTCACATACTGGCCCCTGTTTGGCCAACAACAGCAGCTCCTCTAATTCAAATGAGGCGAACCTGCTGAGTGGAGACTTTCCACTTCAAATGCTGCAAACTGGCCCGATTGGAAGAATTTTATCAATATTGTTAAGTGTGAGGAGCTAATGAAGACCAAGTCCAGTTGTGATGTGTTGGGAGATGGAGTTGGTCTGAAACTGCCTGTAAAAACGGATGGTGTAACAAGTTTAAATTTAACCACTCAAACAAAATGTAATTTTAACAGCTTCATTAAACATCTTCATCTTCATCTTCAAGTATATAAATAGGGGAAAATGTAATTTCCTATAAGAGAGCCTCTTTAATCTTCACAAGTCAATGGGTCAGAAAGTGTGCAAGTCAAGGCTGTAAGGTTTGTCGCTGTCCGTGGTGCTGATCTGCACAGCATTCGTGCCTTGCCAGAATGCACCGGCTTCAATGTGCCATCAAGCCTTTTTGTTGAGTTCATACCTTGTACAATCTATGATTCATACCAATAATTCATAACCCCTTCCCACACTGCCAGTAGTCATCATCTGACCCTGTACTGTACTGTACTGTTCATTGTGCATCTGCAAAATACCCACCCAGTCACATGTCCATGCCATCAGATAGGTCCATCCAAAAAAATGCTCAATGCACAACTATTAAAGGTAAAACTAAATTGTGAATTTATCTACATGTGAACCTGGGGCTTTGGAGGCCCTTGGTAGTCCGGGGCCCCAGGCAATATTCCCTCCATCCCCTGTTGGAAATCTAGGAATACCAATGACTGGTTAATTAATGAGGGTTCATCAGTTTGAATCATTAACCTCCATACTGTTTTGCATGTAAGTCCAAGTTGCAAGACCTCATGTAGTCTGAGGCACAAGTGGCATGAATGCATTTTAAATGTCATGAAGACATGTCATGAAGTCTTTATTTATTAAGTCACATCGATATGGAATGGCACAGCATCTTCACTTTGTCCCGAAGGACTCACACGAAATGTTAAGGATCAGTCATCAAAGCTGCTCCATATATACAAATAATTAAAATTAAATAGAATAGAATTTGAAAAGTAAAATAGTCATTATAAATACAAAAAAAATTTACAAACTTGATTCTGTTTTTTAAGTTCCCCATTAATATTCCCTTATTTTTTTCATATACAAGTTGAGGTTTTTCACTAGTGTTGATCATTTATCCCCCGTTCATCCCCTGTCCCTCCCCTTGTTGTGTCCTCACGTCTTGATAAGGCCCTCTAGAAAGTCTTTCTCCACCATCTCCTCGATGTTCTGCCGAGCTCGACTCCAGAACACTTTCTGGCTCTCCAGCTTGTGGCCGTCCTTGTGGCTGGGGAAGGGGGCGTCTCTGGGGGTGTGGGCGTAGGCGGGACCTGAGCGGCTGCTGGCCTTACTGTTGAAGACCTGGCTGAGCAGGTTGAAGAAGGGCAGGAGCTGCTCCATGCTGCGGATCACATAGAGGGTCAGCAGCAGGTGGCCCGGCTCCCAGGACAGGGTGCGGCTGGAGCAGTCCTCCTCTGGGTTTTTCTGTGGGAGGGGGGGAATTAACAATAAATCATTTGATTTTTGATATTTTCTATGTTATTCTTCCTCCAAGGGAGAAATTCTCTTTTCGCTCTCTGGTTGGGTAAAGGGTCAGCCAGCTAGTGTGGTGTCCCTGGAGCAGGTAGGGGTTAAGTATCTTGTGCGAGGATACTTAGACAGGTGTGGCTTCATGAACCTTCCCACAACACCCCACTTGGGAGACAAGCAAACACCCCCACCCCAAGTATTACATTCTTAGTATCAATGCTGGACAATGCAAAATTTCAAGAAACCCCACTGTATGTTTTCTTTAGACTACAATCATTGATTTAAGCTTGCACTGATGCCACAGGGTATGTATTTAGCCATATTATAGTCTATGTATGTATATATATATATATATATATATATATATATATATATATACACATGTATATATGTGTGTGTGTACATATATATATATATATATGTACACACACACACACAGTATTGTGCGTGTGTCTTAGGCACCCTAGATTTTTTATATAAATTTCTTAGAAGTCTTAGATGTTTATTTGTTTTCTGCATTAGTGTGTCAGTAGACTGCTGTTTATTGTAAATTTTTGATATTCAGAAACTTTTCATTTCATTAGTTTTGAAAGCATTTTCACTTTATGGATTTCTTTGACATATGCCTAAGACTTATGCACAGTACATACATATATATATATATATATATATATATATATATATTTATGTACATATACACACAATATATTGCATCTACAACTAAATTTGCTGTATAACAGTGTGTTGTTGACTAAGTTATCTGGACAGACAATATTCGCTGCCGTAATGACCCAAATTCCAAACAGGGATCATTAAAGTTTAATTTAATCTATGAAATATCCAAGACTTAGAAGCTGGGTTTATTCTATCCTCTGTTTAGGAAGGAAGAGAGGGAAGAAGAAGTTTAGGAAGTCAACAAACCATAGAGCAAAACAAAGAGGTGCTGCCACCATCAATAGATAGATAGATAGATAGATGTACTTTATTAACTAGGAAGCAGGGACATCAAATCCACAATATTGCAGAGGTAACAAAAGTTCCTGTAATATGACGTCTCAAAATCTGTTTGAGGAATTCTAGATTAAGGGGCCCTCTCCAGATTTTGGGATCAGGTTCCATTATAGAGGTGGACAGTTAATGAGGCTTGCCCTGAGCATACGCTATGAAAAATCTACTCATTTGTCTCCATCGTTTCATAACTGCGTGCTTATTACTGCAGACAGAGGCAGGGTGAAATACCTTGGCTCGTTTCCTCAGCAGCTTGGCCAGTCGAACCACGTAGGGCTTAAACTCTCTCTGGTGTGTCCCCTGCCGTCTCACTTCCAGTCCTGAATCATCTGACGCCTCGGGGATGAAGGCCCAGCGGTACCTGGTAATGAGGCAGGATACACACATTTTTTACCTGCATTTAAGAAGTCAGTAAAGCATTAAATAAGTGATATCCATATACCTTATTCATTCATACATTCAAATACACTCCATAGTCACTTATGTACTGCCACTTGTTAGGGTTGGGCAATTCCTCTAAGCGTAGGCGAGTCGACTTATCGCGGTGCATTCCCAATAGGAAGCAGCAGCATAAGGCACTCAAATGGGACAAAACCAGCAAACCCTGAGGAAGGCTCTGGAAAATGTCAGCTGTGTTTAGGCTACCTTGTGTGCTGACTCAAAATCCATTTTAAATCGACTTTTAAATCGGATTTTTTGTGCCTGTGTGTACTTCCCCATTTGATTGTCTTGCACTAGATTTTAAATTACCAAAGTTCAAGGGAATTTAATTTGGCAAGAGAATTTCCACCGGCGGTGGAGTAAGTTGTTTGTACTGACATCTGGAACTGCGGCAGGCTCTCGGAGGGCAGGGCCAAGGCCAGGTCCAGCAGCTTGCAGGCAGACAGGTAGAGGTTGAGCCAGCGCTGGCTGTTGTAGGAGGTGGAGAAGCCGTTCCCTCCAGAGTAGGTGGTCTCCAACCCCGCCACAGACGGCCCTGACGTCCTAGAGAGGGACAGGAGAGGATCAATAATATAACTGAATGGACAGAATACATAAAATATTTAGAAATAGTCCCATGATTGTGTGTAAATTTGTCTGGATGTCTGGACACATTTCTTTGCATATGTTTTTCTAGCTAGCAATGCACTCTTGAACAGCCACTCTGAAAATCGAATAATATGGAAAGCCAACAATGTACATTTTGCTCAGCCAACGTATAACGTTAATTGTACATCAAATGCAAATTGCAAACGTCTGCTAACCTGTAAATCTGTTAACGAAGACACTGTATCTTTATTTTATTTATTTGTTATATTACCCTCAATATATTCTTTTTTTGTAATTACTTGTAGTATCTTCAATACTCTCTTTTTGCTGTATTCTCACCTATATCCTATTATCTGCTGCTGCAATGACTCTATGTACAGTTTGAGCTAACATCAATTACAATCAGTTACCTTGATATGTCCTCATCTGCTGTGAGCTCCTGCTCCATCAGTAGAAACACCTGAACCTACAGGGAGAGAGAAGAGGAAAGAAAACAGCATCTCACAATATTTTGTACTTTTCTAATATGAAGTGCAGTAAAGCTGGTCATCAGCGTGTGTGTGTGTCTGAAAGACAAAACGTATGAATGAAAGAGAGAGAGAGAGAGAGAGAGAGAGAGAGCGAGGGAGAGAGAGAGTGAGAGAGAGAGAGAGCGCGAGAGAGAGACTGCAGTTTGTCCATGTAGTGTGTAGATCTCACCAGTTCAGTGATCATGGTGGGCCACAGCGAGGTGAGGTGTTGAGGCGACATGCGCAGCAGCAACACTCTGAAGAACAGGAACACCTGAGCGTGGAGGATGGGCACCTGAGGCAGACGCAGGCTCTCCACCAGACGCTCTGAACACACACACACACACACACACACGCACACATTAGAAAATTTAAGTATCTGCTCAGTGAACATGTGGTAAAATATGCAGGTTAAAATACACCTCACTATTTCTAATTTATGAGCATGTGGAATACATCGTTGGAACTGATAATTCCATCACTGATACACGTGATCCATTTTGTGTTTAGATAATACCAGCTTGTTAGCTGGCTAATCTTGGTAACTATCACTGTCTTGTTGCTAACACATCTGATTTACACACAAGCTAATGTTATGTGGTTAGTAGCTAGTGGTGGGTAGTTAGTTTCATGTTAATAATAACACTGGTTGCTTTGCTAAATTAACCTGCTGGCTAGTTCGCTAGCTAGCACAGCCAAAACTAAATGTTCAGGTTAAATTTTCTTCTCAAGCTACAGTACAACTAGGCTAGGACTAAAGACAAGTAACTTTACTGTGTCATCATAACCTACATGTAGAGACAAATCTACCTCATCAGACTATTCACTTTTACTTATAACGTTACTTTATGGATCCACATCCACAACATATTTTTTTCAGGCATTTCTCTTTTTCTAGCCTGGTAGTGATGATTTTTTGATTTCTTTTATTTTCGTGTCATGCACACAAAGTGCCCAACCCTCATGGGTTTACAAGACACCAAAGTTACCGTTGCAGCGGCCATACATTTCAAAACATTTCTTATAACAAGATTACCGCTTATTATACAGCTTATTTTACAGCTCGGTCTTAAACAAAATATTCTGCCTTCTCTCCCAAGCTTGACAAATAAAATCTGCTACACAATAGGTTCCCTTCTTGAAACACAACTCAAGTTTTTCATAATCATCCAACCCAAAGAAATCAACATAAATAGAGGACATTTTACTAAAAAGTACATCCCTTATGTCCTCGTAGACAGGACAGTAAAACAAAAAATGAACCTCGTTCTCAATTTCACACACATCACACACGGTAGTTATATATTTATGCATTATTTATGCATAACCAATTCTCCAGTGAACCTCCAAGATGGTGCCAGCTGTGTATGTGTGTGTGTGTGTGTGTGTGTGTGTGTATTAGTGTGTATTACCCTGTATGTCTGGCAGGTATTTCTGGTACTGGTCCACCTCGCTGCTGTAGATGGTGAAGGCGAGGCGTTTGAGCAGCATGGCCCTCTGCTCCAGCTCGGCGTCTCGGTTGGTGAACAGACTCAAAGAGCTGCTCTGGGCTACAGCCACCCGGGCTGGAGGAAAACACCCAGGGTGACTGTTACTACAGTCTGCTACAGTACGAGCCTGTTAGCTTTTAACAGGCTTTTACTGTATCACATTGGCATTCAAGTTAGGATGGATGTACTAGAGACTTTACTGGAGTTTCAATTTTGATGCTTGCTTTGTTGCTTTTTTCTTTCATTGTATTCAATGTATAAAAATGGCTGAAAACCACCATCAAATGCAATAAATGTGTGAAACTGTGTAAATGTGTGCGTAAAATTCTAAAATACATTCTGGCAGGGAAGTTACAGGGAAGTTACAGAGACCAGTAGAGATCAAACAGTGAGGCATGGTAATATTAAGAGTTGATTCTCCCTGAGATTGGACATGCAAGGTCTATACACCCACCGCTCTATAATTATCAATTAGGATACAATTACCTGTTAAATGGTCTATAACAGCACCCAGTAGTAAAATCAACTTTATTAAGAGACTTGAAGCTTACTCATGAGGTCTCTGAATGTGGTCTTGTCATGGGTCATCAAGTGGTCAATGATGGCTCTCCAGCTGAAAAATGAAGGAAATGATGTTGCTGTTAGTTTAATAGGTTAATATTCCCAGGAGAAACATAAACAGACACAGGCTCCCTTGCACCTGATATTAACATGTGTATCGTATCCAGATTGAGTCTATATATGATTTGGCCAGATTATATTTACACCTGGCTTTAAAATGCATCTCTGGTATACACCCTGAAAACATATTTCTCTTTCCATCACCAAAGTGCAGACTGTCCACAAGTGTCTTGATAATCCATTCTGGACGAGTATGTTGCTATCCAAGCTTGATTTGAATGCACTTCCTGGTTAGATTTGTGTGTTAACATTTATTTATATCTACGTATTTGTAAGTATTTGGAAAACATTGGAGATCATGAGGGAAATATTGGACCCACCATGCAATCGTGTGGCTATAAAAATACTTTTATTAGCTAGCTGCTTGATGGAAATTTGATGAACATTTTATGCTTTTTTTGGAGCTGTAAAAAAACGGCCCCATCAACTTCAACAGTTTGGGATAAGGCTGAGACTTGCTGTGTGTTTGGTGGTCCTACAAACTTCAATGAAGTTTCACCTGACAATGGGGTTGGGCCAATAATGACTGAATTTTCATCTTGGGGTGAACTATCCCTTCAACATCTTGCTGTCAATGTGTGGAACTGGTTTAGGTGATCGGATATTCAGTGCATCTTGTGTGCACGTACACCTGGAGTTGATGTGTTTATGCTCTGTCCAATTATAATCACCAAGGAAGCATGTTAATACCGTGTGTAAAAGGGGTCACACACACACACACAGATAGGGTCAAATTCCCTCTCCTACTCACTGGCTGACGCAGGAGGAGTCCATCTGGAAGAAGGTGTGGTCCATGAAGAGGTCGAAGGCCTCCTTCTTCCAGGCACGGCGGGTGTACTGGTACCCACTCAGGCTGCTCAGCAGCTGGATACAGGCCCGGTAGCTGGGGGCGTTGTGAGCACTGCCAGGGAGACAGAAAACAGTACTCTGTCATTTAAAACACGCATATATTAAACTATGACTCATATTTACACTTGGCAATTCAGTACACTTCATCTTTCTTCTTAACATGAAAAGATTAATGTAGCATAATTTTTTTTCCTTTGACATGACATTTCAACATGTTTAGACTTTATACTTTACTATTTTCTAAATTGAAAAGCTACACAGAGTGCAATTTGTAGGTTAAAAGCTGTTTGACCATTGTGATATTACTATAAACTGTAAAAGTGTTAACATTAGAATCCGACTCTAATCAGAGAAGATGTCTCCACAAAATATAAAGAGGCTAATCCATACCTGTGGTTGCGGAGGTAGGGCACTACATAGTGCATGATATTAACCAGCAGTGGGATTACCCTCTCCTTCTCATCGCTGTAGAACACCATGTCCAGCAGATGAGCCAGCACCTGACAAATAAATGAAGCATTCTTTCAATAAGGATGGCAACATTATGCAACATGCTTCCAAAATGACATTAGGAAGTGTTTTAGCTATTAATCTCTAAGTATGCATCTTCTACTTGGATTCCTTGGCTGGATAATGATATATGGGCATAGTATTACTGCACCAATAGCAAAATACACAGCATTATGGCAATATGGATTGCAGCATAACCTCTGATACATTGCCTTGAATAAATCCATTAATCTAAGAGCTACAAAGAGCAGTGAACCTCAGGCAATAGCTGCACAATCCACATTAAGCCAAAAGAGCCTCGCTGGGAGCGGCTGGCCAGTGAATTCAATTCTCAAGCTCCTTTGAGCACCAACATATTGATTTATTGGTTTGCTAATAATGATTGAAGTAGAGGCAGGGAGGTGGTCGTAAATCGACTATAAGAAGCTCAGTGGGAGTGTGTTAGTGTACTGTAGGGCGGTGTCTAAAAGCAAACAGGCCTAAACATTGCTGATAAATGTGAGTGAGAGCAGCTTGAGGCCGAGGCATAATGAAGAAGCTTTGCTAGAACAATGGAAATAAATGACAGGGCCACTGGCTGATGGACAGGGAAACAGGAGTTGTGCAAGAAGGAGTGAGCTGAATTACAGACACATTGGTGTTTTACCTCGGCCAGCAGTGTGAGGGCGTGAACGCTGTACACTGATGGAGTGAAGCTGGAGGCCTCCATCACTGTGAGCATTAAATCTATAAAGACACACACACACCAACCATTAGTGGAGGGTACACAGCAGAAAACATGCTGCCATGCTGAAACATGCAGGCTATCTGCAAAACATGAGTAGCTACATTTCACAGTGCTCTTTCAACTTCTAGTGCATCTGGTGCATGTGAACAGAAGTGCTCTGCTCCTTTTGACACCTTGTTTTAGTGTCTTGTATCCAGATTATTTTTACATACATCAGATGTCATGTCTTAAATTAGAGGTACAGCCAGGTAAGTTAGGCGTCAAACTAGCTTATATACAGCAATAGACAATGACATTGGCACATTCTCCAGTGCAATTATAAGGTCCAAGCAAAAGTTGATGTACTGTAAGTAGCCAACCTTCTACATCGGCTTCCAGGTTGGCTCCATCCACAACTATCTGAGGAGAGGCCTTGACCTCCAGGTTCCTCCTCAGCCAAGTGGTTTGTTCAAGAGAGGAGCCTGCAATTGTCCCGATGGCCTCCACCACTTTATGGGTCACATCCTGAATACAGAAATAATGTTCAGTCTGTTTAGTAGGAAATAATGTTTAGTCAGGTCGGTTTACTGCAGTTCACTCTCCATATACCCAGAGAGCATGTAATAAAGTCCCACTTATCATTATGATGATGTAAAAAGACAGAAAATGGCATAGTAGCTGAGATGATACTAAGTAAAAGATAAGAAAAATCTCATCAAAAAAAAAATATTACAGAAACAATTGAGAGTTAAGTGGGAGTCAAGGCAGTTAATTACCTGCAGTTCCCGCTGGTCCTTCTTGCTCTCCAGATTAGGATTCTTCAAGATGAACTCATTCAGAACCCTTGACGAGAGAAAAAGAAATTAATAGAGGTGTAAAATACGTAACTGCAGGAGTGGGAAAAGGCGTAGTCTCTAGTGACTGAATCATTCAGATCTACATAGCTAGCAGTCCATTGTGGGCAACCCATTAACATCCACGCACTGATGATGAGAAGTTTAAGATTAAGTCATACAAGTTAATCCATAAAGGTTGTGAGGCTGTGTCCATGTGAAAGAGATGAGGAAAAGACACCAACCCCAGTATGAGGAACTGTCCAGGAGCAGGTAGTCCTAACTGCACAGAGTCCTTCAGCAGCGCTAGCAGAGACGGCCAGCTATCAACCAAACTGGAAACAGGGATCCTAGGGAGAACAGAGGGCACAATCATGAACATTAACACAAAGGTGAACAGCTTTGGGTTTTAGAGGGTTCTTCCATGATGGGATGATGAGACCTTTATAATGGTTAGACGGTTTAAGAGGACTAAAGACATCCTATGAGCTTCAACTAACTGAGATAAAGGCATATACATGTAGAGAAGCACAGCAATGATCTCACCTCTGAACATAGGCATAGAAGAACTGCAGCATGGAGACCTCCAAAGAGAGGTGCTTCTGTTGGAGAAAGAAATGAAGGAAAAGGTAAGAATATAGAGAATAACCATGAACAAGTTTTCAGCTCAGTTATATGAATAGGGAATTTTTTATCATCATACTCAGGCAGAAACACTGTTAAAGCCCTGGAGTGTCTAACAGTCTCTCGCTGAAGAGGAAGGGGGAGGGGAAGAAACCATTTCAGCTAATGGACTTCAGTAACAAGACAGGTGTACTCTTGCCAGCAGCAAGGAAATGTGGGATTTGTCTATATTTTGTTAGAAGAAGAACATGTTAAAACACCAACCTTTTCCTTTGCGATGGCAGGCGGCTGCTTCAGGACCTCTTTGACAGTCTGCATAACAGTCTCGGTCCGCATGGCGCTCACCGAACGAACCAGCTCAACCAGCAGCAGCTGTTCTTCACTGGCTGTGGGAATCACCTGTGAAACAAACACAGATATCAAGAAGATCAAGTGTTAGAACCGCATAGAGAAGTGTAATAAAAGTGAAAGTCCTCAAGTAGAACTAAATAAGATAAGAGATGTCATAACACATTACATTTGTTGTTAGAGAGGTTTGTTGGAATCATTTCTTAAAGACCACTTAAGGCATTTCTATTGGGAAAGATGGCAGCCAGAGAGTGAATGGATGGCATTCGTATTCTCACTGCTAACATATTTAGCTCTTTGCTACCTTTTTAATACTTTTTAACACATTGTCAGAAATGAGTAGGCCTTGTTGGTTATTATATCCAAATGAAAGCAAAAAAAAAGTCTGATTTAATGGGTTTTCAATTCAGGCCTCAAGGCAATAAAAGCTGGAGGATTTGAAAGGGTGGGTAGACTTTTGATATCCACTGTGTTTGGTTTATGACACCCACCTTATTCCTGACTGGAGTCTTGATCTGCTTCCTCTCATTCCAGACATAGGCGATGGCTGCCATGAAGTGGGCGCCGTGGTTCATGGAGATTGGACCGAGCAGCTCCAGGATCTGCTGACGGAGGTTCTGCAGAATTCAGGTAGAGGAGGAAGATAAGTTAGACCTGAACAGCTGATAACCTACTCTGAAAAACAGTCCATCCCAGTTGCAATCCATAATGAAACCAGTCACCTCTTATAAATATCTTATATAGATATACTGTATATAAATATCTTAAATAGAGGGAATTCGGATGCCACCTTGTGTTGAGGCAAACACAACTGAATGCAGGGAATAAATCAATTATCAATTATCGTTGCCCCAAATATCTGGGGAGGCATTTCATTTTTGGAATTGCGTTACACACTACCTCTGCATTCAACATTTAAAGCCAGACAAAAACAATAGTCTAGACTTTGTTCCAAGCACAGTAATGGTAATTTGTATCAAGCACAGACTAGCGATCCAGACGGTGCTAAAAATTAACAAAGGATATGATAGTTTCGCGAAAACCAGTGGATTATTTGTCCTTAAACTATTAGCCTACTCCTGCGGGCCCTGTAATAATTACAAATAACGTCATTCTGCACAGGATAAAAATCACTGAATTATGCCAGTGAAAATTACATCACCTGACCACCTCCAGTAAAACTAATATTTATTTATTTATTTATACAGTTTAAAGTTACAGGGACAGTGCACATTAGTAGACATTTCTGTAAATGTGCCAGTTTAGCCATCTTGGCTAATTTTCAACTGCAGTCCCTGGGCAGGTGTAATGACAGCTACAAAAGACACATAAAATACATTAAATCAGGAACAGCAATACTGTACATATAGCAAAGCACACTTCATAAGAACACATAAAATACTTTAAAACAAAGCACGCTTCAGGTTATTTGAATAAGTTACAAGAGTATGGTCACACACTTGATTGTCTTTTAACCATGATTTTAAATTAAATTTATATGAACGATATGTGTCACAGTCTCTGATAAGTGTTGGCAGACTGTTCCATGTGTGAGCTGCTCTCACTGAAAAAGCTGACTGTCCGAAGGCAGTCCTCCTCATAGGTATTATACAATCCCCTCTTGCCACAGACCTAGTATGTCTATCATCAGTTGTTTTCTGCTTTGTTACAACCTCAAAACACGACTCTGCAGGATTAAAAGATTTAAAAATGCACTCCGTTAAACTGCTAAACTAACATCTCCAGATGGGTTTCCGGATGGGAGCAATAAGGGGGCTATCTGTGCATATACTGTTTTGGGCAAAGCTTATGACAATACAAATTAATCACAGAGGAAGTGGCATTATGGAAATGATGATGTAGTTCTAATTGTCTATTCATCATATGTGCTATTTGATTCCTTTTTTTATGTCAAATGAGGCTGCTAGAGTTGCAAAATAGCCTACATTTCTGAAAAAGGTATGTCTCAGAGAAAGTTGTACCTTCTCTCATCTCTCATTCTGTTCAGTCAAAAGCTCAACCATAATTATTTGACAATAAGGACATTGTTTCAATTATGACGCAGCAGCCAGGGACTTTTTTCCTTTTTTTATCACCCCGCTAGAAAAAAACTGCAATGAGAAATGTTACTGAATTATTTTGATTGAATAGCTCTGTCCTGAGCGCATGTTGTCCGGTGTACCTTGGTAGAGCCCAGGTTGATGTTGGAGGTGGAGGCAGCGGAGGCAGCAGCCGGCTTGTCGGAGCTGTCAGCCTGGTAGAGGACGCTCCACAGCAGGGTGACAGAGGACATGATGGTATGAAGGATGGACAGGATGCCTGAACGAGCCTCGGCCAGGTGCTTCTGGTCAACACTCACCTGCAACTGAGAAGCAGGATATGCAACAGGATAGTCAGTTCATATGGTGATAAACAATATACTTAATTATGCAAAGACATAGAAGAACATAAAGCATAACTTCATATACATTATATATTTGGGAATGATTCAAATAGGCATGTGAATGTCTAAAATGTAACACAGGCAGCCTGCCACAAAGCAACGCTGGCTTGTGAATCAGTCAATCAATCAATCAATCAATCAATCAATCAATCAATCAATCAATCAATAAATAAAGAACTTGATTTGAACTTGATTCTTAAGAAAGAACTAGATTTATGAAAAAATACACCTCTGTAGGGGGGTGAGTTTGTGCAATGTAATAAACGTTCATTGATGGATGAAAGAGTAATATCAGCTGAGACTGGTTTGTGGTGCATAGCGCCCTCACCTGGTGGTACTGGGAAGTGGGATCCAACAGGCAGTAATGGATAATGGCTGTCACCCCTTCCAGCACTGTCAGAATCAGGTCAGGAGGGATGCAGAGAGCCATCCACTGAGGTCTACAGGATAGAGAAAGATACATAGTTTAATCCTGAATACATCTTTTTGAATGAATATATTTCAATATTTCAACATGAGAATTCTGAATGTCAAGAAATGGAATTACAGTTTCTCTATCAGTCATTGAGACATCTGATGGTCAAGAGTGCCATCTAGTGATCAAAACCTTGCTAAGCCATTCTATCGCAGTTGCTTGTTGATAGGCCGACTATACAATAATGTACTGCAGGTTGTTATAAGCTGCATTCTTTATTTGGAAAATCAATAGCATAGATACGGTAGGCCAGTTAGGAATTTCACTGTCAGTACCTGGTGTCGATGATGCCCGTCTCGTAGCGGTACTGCTGGAGAAGATTGTCCAGGTTCCTGCACAGCTGCAGGGTGACTGAGGCCACCACCCTCCTCAGCACCCTCCCCATGTACGGCAGGGTGGCCGTGATCAGCCCTATCCACTGTGGGTGCATTTTACATGCGTGGTGCTGATGCAGCGCCCTGATCACTGCACACAGGAACATACCCTGCGCCGTGATGGGCTGCCCATGGAGGTACTGCAGCGACGTCATTGGCTGCTGAGGATTGACGTGCTCCACCTCGCCTCCCAGGAGCTCAAACCCTGCCCCGGTGCCGCTTCCTGTCCCTCCGGCCCCCGCCCCTCCACCCACGGGTCCCGCTTCCCCTCCCTCTTCAGCCGGCACCAGGACTCTGTGCTCGAGGACCACCAGGCTCTGCAGCAGTCTTAGCAGCTGGGACTGGACGGCGCTACAGCTGTCTATCTGGTCCTCTGATAGGTTGATAACACTGTCCTCTGATAGACCTTCCTCCACCGTGGCCACGTTGACCCCTGCCACCCGCTGCTCGTGCCATTTCTGTGCACTGAAGATGGAGGAGAGCAGGCAGTGGAGGACTACCTTCTGAACTTTGCACTTGGACAGCACATCACTAATAAAACTGGCGAAGCCCTTAGCCGAACCGCCTGTGACTTTGGAGAGCTCACTGAAGAGGAGAGTCAGGACTTCCACGCTGGTCAGCTGCATGGCCCGGTTCCCTGCCAGGTCCTGAGCGCCCGCCGCCACGTGGGCAGAGTAATAGCTCCTTAGGAAGTAAAGACAGAGTGAGATGATGATCTCCAGGTACATGGCGCTGCGGAATGTGTGGGAGTGGGAGTCCTGGGGAATGGGGCAGTAGAAGTCTTTGCCCATGACGGAGACCCTGTGGCGGGCTAGGAGGTTCTGGAGCAAGGAGAGCTGTGGAGTGTAGGTGTTGTTGATGCTGGTGGTGGAGATGGCACTGACAAACCCTGAGGGAGCAGCTCTTAGCATGGCTGCTACGGCTGACAGGGCGTGGAGGGCCCGGGAGGAGTCATACAGCTGGAGGTAGAGCAGGACATGCTGGTAGAGAGGGTGGATGTTAAAACGAGGCGGAGCAGAGGAGCATCTACGTCCTCCTGTGACACTGACACCCCCGACAGTCCCGCCGGCACCCCCGCTGGGCGAGCCCGTGTCACTCTCGATCTCTGATACCTCACCTTCCCCACAGCTGTACCAGTTCTCCAGATCCAGGCTGTCCCCAAAGAAAATACTGGGTGGCCGGGCCTTTTCAGCCTGAATGGCTGCCTTCCTCAGCCTCTCCTCCTCCTTCCTCTTGGCCTTCTTGATCTTCGGCTTGGCCCCTGGAGATTTGTCTGCCAACCTCTCCATGATCTTCCCCTTCAGACTGAGCTGGGTGCTGCTGTGGCTGCGTTTGCGCGCCTGAGGGTCATCCACCCGCAGGCTGTGGTCCGGAGTGGCTGGTCCAGAGCTGTCCGGTAACGTGACAATGGAAGGTGATGAACTGTGACGCGTGATGCCCTCTCTGTGCTGCTCCTCTGCAGTAATATCAGCCGTCGCGACAGAGAGGAACTCCAGCGTGCCTCCTGCTAGTATCTCCGGCAGGGTCTGGTGATGGGAGCCAGGATGAGGGCCCAAGTCATGACGGGGACCGGTGGAGGTATCTGAGGAGGTGCTGTCCGAGTCTGTCTGTGGCCAGGCTTCAGGTGGGGACGGGGTTTCAACAGATCCCTCCTCTACTAAACTCACAACCCTGTCTATCAGCTCTGCTATAACACAAGACACAGCCTCATCTATAGAGTCGTCATCCTCCGCAGACATGCTATCTGAGGAGCCAGGCTGTTGGTCTGAGCCGTTGACTATGCTGTTGGCGCCATCTGGCTCCTCAAAGCTGCCATTGTCCACTGTGGATGAGTGGGAACCGCTGGACTCAGAGCTCTGGTGCTCCCCCTGTGGGTCAGCTGACTGATATTCACCAGCCAGCTGCAGGTTTTCACTGCTCAGGCTCAGTAAGGACAGGCTGTCGCTCAGGGGGTTGACAGTCAGACAGAAGGGCTCCATGTCACCCAGCGGCAGGCCTCGGAGCTGCTCCTGTCCCACCCTCAGACTCTCCCCCTGGATGTGGCTGAAGTCTGCGGAGAGAAGAAAAGCAAATTTCACTCATAAACAAGCAAATGCTAGAGGATGCTATAAGAGTGACATTATGGGCATGTTCACCCTACTCTGCTTTTCTCAGACTGCCATTATAGTTAATGGGGAGTGATGAAAAGCATCCATTTTAGAAAAAGTGCTGCGCCTAGCGTTTTTAAGCAAATTAAAGTTAAACTTTTCAGAAGAACACACAACACTGACCACATTTTTGCGAGCCCACCACAAGAGAAAATTGATGGTATTTTGCACTACGTAGGCCGCTAGCAGTTTACTACAACAACAACAACAACCAGACTGAAAATGGAGAAAGCAATGGTAAAGAAGTCATACTGACAGTCATTATGGACACAAAGTGCACCTTCTGTGACCCACTTTTCAGTCTCAGCAAAAAAATTGAGGTCGAGGCAACACTCTTTCTAAAAAAAAAATAGTGTGAACACACCCTTAGAGTAACTACACTGAGGACTAATCCCCTTCATGAAAAGTTCATTTTTCAAGTTTGCTTTCACTCCTCTGAGTTAATGGCCAATGCTCACTGTCTGAGAAGCCAGAGTCCCTTGCGTAGATGGGTTCTGATGGGTCCTGTTCGGGCGGGTTGGGGAAGGCCTGCGCCCAGTGGCGCTGGGCCTGGACCCTCTGGATGGAGACCCGGTGGGTCTTGGGGTGAAGCAGGAGGAGGAGGAGAGGCTCCAGGACTCGGGCAATGTCATGTCTCTGTAGGACCTGGTTCAGCCAGGCCCGGCCCACAGCACTAGCAGATGGATCCCAATAACTCAGACTGTCTAGCATGATGAAAAGAGACCTGGAGGAGAGAGGAAGGGGATGACAAGGAGAGTGAGAGGAAGGGGATGACAAGGAGAGTGAGAGAGAGAGAGAGAGAGAGAGAGAGAGAGAGAGAGAGAGAGAGAGAGAAGCAAAGGACAACAAGCAAATAGTAAACATGTTGTGCCCCACCAGTGATGTAGTTCCACCCTTGGGTCAGTCAGTGATTGCTGAGTGTACTTGAAATATGAGTGAAATTGTATAAGTATTTTCGTATGGGACAATGGAAGGACAGATTGACCATATATTTCTGTTGCCTACTCTCCTCAGAATTAGGCTTACAAGTTATATCTTGAAATGTAGTAACTGTAATTGTCCTGTTTTTACTCAATACAGCACAAAATATAAGAACTACAATACGCATTAAATACAATCCGTACATTACACAATGTACACTACAATACAATTTATAATACAATATACAATATAATAAGTGTTATGAATAATATAAATGCTAAATGATAAGTGATATATGGTATTGCACAGTAGGTAAGTGGTAATATGATATAAGTAGTCAACACTGACGGCACAGTGGTAGTGCAGTGATGAGTGCAATAACAGTACAACAGTCCAACAACTGTACAATAACTAGTGTCTTGTGGTTAGAGGTTTGCCCAAAAATTCTCCATTGACTCTCACTTCAATACATCAACCCAGTCTGATCTCTCCAAGTGTGTAGCGTGTGTAGACTATTATGTTCCCTATGATAACTTTAACTGTATTGCTTTACCACTGAGTCCCCATTCATTGTCCTCCACATTGTATGATAACTTTAACTGTATGACCTGCTTTACCACTGAGTCCCCACTCATTGTCAATGCCATCCCCTAGCGGCACAAAGTCAACATTACAGTGTGACTAACTAACGAACGAACAAACGGACGGAGACCGATCCATAGTCCCCCCTTTGGTGGGGGACAATTAACAAGGACAGAGAGTCAGGAACAGCACCTGTAACACCATAGTGCAAAAGATGACTGTATTATACATTTAAGGAGCATAATGACAGAGCCCCAGAAATATATGAAGCACCGTTGAAATGTGGAACACTGAGGAACAAACCTACCTGTCAAATGTGCGGTTAAAAGGAGAAGACTTGGTGATGTTCAAATCTCTTGTCAAATGCCACAGCACAGAGAACTTCACATGGGCCTCCAGCCGAATTCTCTGAAAGAACATTGGAATTTATGACAGGTTTCAGCATGGATTTCATGTAAACAGTTGACTGACTGACTGAGTGAGTGTGTGAGGTTGTTGGTTCGTGTGCACTGTGCTGACCTTGTCCCTGTGCATGAGTTGTTGGCTGATGACATCCTCACAGATGCCGGAGGAGGGCACCAGGTTGTGGAGCTGATAGAAGAGCTCCACACTGCGCTGGTGGTGCTGGGGAGTCGCTTCACTCAGCTGGTCCCACAGGATCAGAGCCACACTCTGGACACAAGATTTCAAATTAGACAGGGCGAAGAGCTCTATCACTAGACCAATGTAAAAATCATAGACTTCTTATTCTGTAAAAACAACAACTCTCTAGAGTACTCTACTCTAGGGATGGTCTGAAATTAGACTAGGATTAAGACAGGGTGAATCTAAGACCTTCTAAAACATATTCCATGCTAGTTATATTAAATCTTGTGGAAATCAAAGTGGTTTCCTTCATAGTAACAGGTAGAATTTAACAAAAGAAGCATATTATTTTGGTAGTACCACATTGTGTCGAGTAAAGCAATATTAGAACATGAGCTAATGTAAATGTTGCATTCCCAGGCTAAAGCTTTTGGCAGTTAGCATGTAAGAGGTGTACCCTAGATTATTATTCTCTTGCCACTGCAAATTATGCCTCTTGCATTGCCTACAAGCTAATAGGAGTCCAACAATACAACAGCAACAAAAAAAAACAGTTTATTAAAAAACATTTATTTAGTTTATAACTATACTCCTCAAACTAAATTATTTTAACCTGCTGAGAGATCTCTACCTTGAAGAAGTCTGTCTTGTCAGCGATGTACTTCAGTATTCCCTGAGTGAGCGGCGGCCTGATGACGACGGCCACTCGGCCCTGGCTGGGGCTCATGGGCTGGGCGGAGTCGGAGCCGCCGAGACCGCCGGACGCCACGCTTTCGGCGGTCACCATAGCGACAGACTGAGTGAGGCCCACCAGGTCCATGAGCAGGGAGATGGCCACGCCCTGCAGGCTGAAGTCACCAGCCAGACAGCAGGCGTCCATCAGCGTCTGCAGCCACACTGACGGACGCACCTGCTCATTGTCTGGATGGAGGGCAGACATAAAGTATACATGCATAACACATCATACCTTTTAAAACTGTAAAACATTTCTAGATCTTAGCACTGTATTGTTGTCTCTTGCATTTCTGTGAAAAAATGCATGACTACTAAACTCCCCTTGTCTATAAAAATCCTCCTTCCCCTTGTTTATACCTCAACTGAATTTCTATGTGGCGATGACATTCAGCTGTTTCTGAATACAAACTTGCAGTAATTCACAGTTATATTTTTACAATATACTCTAACTTAATTTTATTAATTAGATACTGCTAGATATGATTTGCAGAAATTAATTTAAGTGCTGTATGCCATGATAAAGCTAGTCTCACCCTTGACCAACTGACCCAAATTTGCCATTTGATGAATTTGCCTCTTGGAAAATACATATTTATAGCATATGGTAAAACAGCTTAATATTATGTGACAATGATGCACATACTGCTATTATTGGGTCTTACCATTCTGCTCTTCCTGCGTGGGCGAGGACTTGAGGTTTCCCTCAGCGATGTACACAGGAAAGCTGGAGCACTCTAGGAAGAGCTGGCAGGCAGCAGTGAAGGCAGGAATGCACTCCTTCTGGCCCAGCCCCGATCCAGGACCTGAGCACGACTCCGTCTGCTCCACACACCCATTCTGCTGGGTTCCCTCTGAAACCAGAGGCCCCGACCACACCACCTCTCCCCTCTCGCCCCCAGCCCTATCACCCTGGCCGGGGACAATATACAGGGTGATCAGACGGGAGAGAAACTGCTGGAAGTGCTCCAGGCAGCACTGCATCACCGGCTTGTCCAACGTCTTGGTCTGAGACGGGCCTGAGGAGCGACGGCCCGTCTTCAGGGAGGGGTGGGGCTGGTGGGTCCGCTCTGGCTCCTCGGAGCCGTCTGCCTGGTACTGGACAAAGTCTGTGAAGCCGCTTTCCGAAGAGCGACTGCTGGAAGGGTTTTCCCCATCCTCAAACACCTCCCCACTGCCAGGCAGCTCCAGAGTGGCAGGGAGCTGCAGGAGGAGAGAGGAGGTGAAAAAGGAAGGTTAATATAGACTGGAGGAGATACAGGAAACAAAAAAATAAAAGGAAACTAAAGATGTGTGTTGCTAAGCTGACTGTTAAGACAAAAAGCGATGAACCGAGTACAGATTCTGTACAGTCACCACTCCATGCAAACTAATAGATGAAGAACCATACATTTGTCCCATTGTGTTATGTTATCAAAATTAATTTGCATACAACAATGTGATTATGGGAGTTGAGCACAGCTAAGATGTGAAGATTTAAAGTTAGATTTTCACAATCAACTGAACTTTTACTTCCTTTTAGTAATTAGGTACTGCTCAATAAAGAACAGACTTGATTCATAGAAAATATTTTTTAGCACACTGTGATGTAGATTGATAGTGCCCACCCAGGTATAGAGGTGTCTCACCACATCTGAATGACCTGACTTTGGGTTTTGAAAACCACGGCACGGCTATCATGGGAAAAAAAATACATGTATTTTAATCTCAGAAAGTCCCTATTTCTGCCATTATTGTCTAGGGGAAAGAGACAAGGGCTATGCTAGAAAAATTTCCCCTTTGACTTTCATTTAACTCTGACCTTTACTAGTAGTTTAGTGGAGAGTGGAGGACACACTAACTCCATTACTGCACTGTATTCTGTACACTGTGCACTGCTTTCCATGCAGCGAAGGTCGAACACAGCTGTTGGCTTTCACCTGAGGGACTCTCTGCATGTAGATCTAGCTGTGCACCAGGCTAGCGGCCTGCCACAGACAGACAGCGCTTGGAGCCCGAGGGCTTCCCAGGATGCATTTCGGTCGAGGCGACGCGCACATACTGGAGCCTGGACTCAGATGGCGAACCACGTTCTCCAAATGCCCCTCAGGGTGGGGTGGGGGGGCATAGAGCGTTATATGTAGCGGATGTATGGGGGAGGTCTTCCACTCCAATGGATATGACCCACCCAGGGGGCATTATAGCCTAGTCTATTCCTCTTCCTCCTTAGAGAGAGACACAGAGAACTGGGCTCAGCTGTTGGTTAACCATCTTGTGTCTTTCTACTCGTTCTCTCTCCTGCCCCTCATGGGTCTACCTCTATCCGTCTATCCCTCTGTCCATCTCCAGGCGTGAGCCTGACTGAACTTTACGTCATGCCTCGCTGAGCTCTAAAACACTTAAACAGCCAGGTTGCTGGACTGGGACCAGGAGGACCAGGAGGTCCAGCGTTCTGAACAAGTCTTCAAACGCCTTGTGTCGAGGGAGAGCGGGACGGCGAGGCCAGTCGTGGGACCACCCAGCCAACTGCAACACAGGGCAGGAGGCCGACAGGAGCCGGCCGGGGCCCTGTTCAGGGACCAGGGGACACCATCAGAGCCTGTTTTTGGGCAATAACTTGTAGTGGGGAAGTGGGCCGAACTGGGTTTTGCACCTACTGGGGCAGCAACAGAGGGGCTGTGTGATTTTTAAAGGACTTTTGAGGGATCAGAGACATGGGCAGAGTTATCAGCTGGCAAAGTTTGTTTTTCAAAGTTGGCAGAGTTGGCATGGTTGGCAGGGGGTGGGGGGGGGGTTGTTGATCTTTATTTTGGTGCTTGTGAACACTTTTTTATCTCCACTTGGCCATGGACAAAAGGAAAAACTGTCACTGTTCCTGATGCTGATCAGAAAGGTGAACCAATATTCTGTGACGGGGCTTCTTTCTCTACGTCCTTACTGAACAACAAACTCCTCAGGGGTCATATAGTGACCACTGAGCAGCTCTAACCACTGAGCAGCTCTACTGCTCAATGGTTATTAGCAGAAGACTGTGGTTGTACTGGGCAGCTCCCAGGTGTGAATGTGTGGAACTGTATGATTGTGAAGCAGTGCCGCTGGAAAAGAGAGTGTGCTCAGTCGACTCTCCTTAGATTAATAAAAGGTTAATATACATGAGCCTACTACATAAAGGTAAGATCAGGGTGAACAACAGAACGATTTACTTTAAGAAGAAATCTAAGGAGAGATTTGACTGGCATTTGTGATCAAACACACTCCCTGACACCTATGCATTATGACACCAAACAAAACTCTGATGAAACTGTATGAAACATCTCCCCAGTTTATTTCTTTTTTTTATGATGGAAAATAGCCTTGGTCTTTTATTCGTGAGCTTCTGTAAACCTCTTTCTCTCCTCACCCGTTTGTCCTCCTTGTCTCCGGTCCGGTCCCTTGCCGTGGCTGAAGGGGCGGCGGTAGGGTTGGAGAGGCCTTGAGTCTGGGGGCCCGAGGGCAGGGCCAGAGGGGACACCAGCGGCGGCTGTACCTTGCTGAGGATCTTGGAGCAGAGACGAAGGCAGTGAGTGAGCTCCCTGAGGCCCAGGGCCTGGAGGTGAGAGGTCAGAGCAGCCACCATGCGCAGCAGCAGCTGGGGGAGATGCTCTGTCTGGATCTCAATGTAGGTCTCCTGGAAAGGCCGGAGAGGAGCAGAACAGAAGTGAGGATTTTGTGTCAAAAGTACTGGATATTAGGGAGGAGGTGAACCTGATAGTATGAAGTAGTAGCAATTAGGGTTGATATTGGTCTTTTATTAAAAACAGGCCAGTCAGTGTTGTCCATCTCCAAGATGATGGATATAATACAGTTTGAGTAGGTATTTATTGTAAAATTGAATGCATGAATGTGTTTATATTTCTTTTTTTGATACACTTCTTTCGTCCCCTAATGGGGAAATTCTCTTTTCTTCCTTTGGTTGTCTATGGGAAACTCTTAACCTGAAGTATGCATGAAAAATAATAATTATTATTATTTATTTTAGTTTTAGTATCCCATGGTATAAACGCTGTTGCAGAAGGTTTCTCCCTCCTGGGAAAACACTTAATAAGTTTTGGGAATTGTTTGGCCTAGTAATGGACAAATTTACAGATATCAGCTTAAAATATCAGCTACTTCAATCCAAAAATATTGATATCGGTATCTGCCTTCAAAAACCCATATCGGTTGAACTCGACTAGCAATAGTGTACTATTTCCTGAAGTGCAGAAAATCCACACTACAGTACGACATGTGTGGAATCCCCCACATGTAAGTTGATACTTTATCACGGTTATACACTCCAATATGAGACTATTTGTGGCTGCAAAGTCTATCCAAAGATCTCCCCATCCATTTTTTAGTAATTTTTGTAAAGTTGGCCATTATTGAATTTTGGCACTTTTTTTAAACACAGATGTGTTTGAACTCGACAAATGAAACAAATTAAAATGAAACAAAAAATGAAAGAATGAGCAAAAACAACAGAACATACCAAATCAGAAAATGAGCATTAAATCATGGAGTTTTGAAATACTCATATTTTTAAAAATATGTAAGCAATGTGGGAGCAAATTACTGCATGCATGCTAGACAGAACGCACATACACACTGGGCGTAGATTTCATTTTCACAAGATCCACACCAAACAGCCAGGGTAAGTGTTTTCGCCACACATGATGACTGTTACAATCCCAGTTCTCGCGTGGGATCATCTCGGTTTTTGATATTAAAAGATTACAATCATTCTGAAATGATCACTGAAAGCAGAGCGGAAGTAGGGATGGTTTGAGGGATGTTGGCAGGACGTTGCAGAAATGTTATCGTAGCCTCAGTGAAGCAGGGTGAGGTGAAGAAGCAGGAAAGAGCAGTACTTTACCTGGCAGATTACCCTCATGCTTCTAGTAGGCTTCAAGGAGAGAGAGCAGATAGTTTGAACAGACAGGAGCAAGCAGAGCATAGGCCAGACAACACTTTGTACGCAGAAACACACACACACGCGCACACACACACGCGCACACACTTTCCACGTGCATTCCATCTCTCTCTCTCTCTCTCTCTCTCTCTCTCTCTCACACACACACACACACAAACAAACAAGCACTTAGAAAAAGTAATAAAAGTGTGAGGGATTTCCAAACTATTCAGATTGGAAATCCTGTAGAGACAAGCGTATTTCTAAGAGGATGCAAAAAAGACTTTGGGCAGAGAGACTAAACACACAGGCATTTCTGAACCTGTTGAGGCATTGCACACACCTACACACACACACACAGGTAGAGAACAGAGGGGAGGCACACACACACCCTAATGGTGGCCATAACATCCCAGGACTTGACCCAAAGACAGTGTTGGATGACAAATCTGACAGCATGGAGACCGAATTGTGAATCTCCATGGGAGGTTGTTATAGTGAATAGATAAGATTACAAGAGGAGGTGTGTGAGCCAGGACAGAGAGAGAGAGAGAGAGAGAGAGAGAGAGAGAGAGAGAGAGAGAGAGAGAGAGAGAGAAAGAGAGAGAGAGAGAGAGAGAGAGAGAGAGAGAGAGAGAGAGAGAGCAAGCAGGGGTGGGGCTGAAAGAGAAAGAATTTGAAAGAGAGAAATACAGAAAAAACAGTGAAAGAGAGAAACATAAAAACATTTTTAAAAGAGACAAAGAAAAAAAAGGAAAAATTACAGGAAGGGAGAAAGAAAGAAAAGTAGAAAGAAAAGAAAGATAGAAAGAAGGAGAAAGATAGCAATTAAGAGGAATACGGGAAGAAAGAAAGAGAAAGAAAGGAATATAGACTACAGAATACAGCAATACAGAAAGATTTCTGTTCTCTCCTGACTAGAACCTTGCTTGTGTTGTATTAAAATCTTATGTGTACGTCGCTTTGGATAAAAGCGTCTGCCAAATGGGAACTGTGAAATTAACAGTCAGTGAACAAAGTCAGAGTGAAAGAAAGAGTGAAAGAGTGAAAGAAAGAGTGAAAGAAAGAGTGAAAGAAAGAAAGATAGAAAGAGTGAAAGATAGGAGTGAAAGAAAGAGTGAAAGAAAGAAAGAAAGAAAGAAAGAAAGAAAGAAAGAAAGGAAGAAAGAAAGAGTGAAAGAAAGAAAGAAAGAGTGAAAGAAAGAAAGAAAAAGACAGAAAGGTAGATAGAAAGAAAGAAAGAAAGAAAGAAAGAAAGAAAGAAAGAAAGAAAGAAATAGAGAGGGGTTTGAGTGTGTCTCACCAAGGAAACAATATCCAGCAGGAAGTCAACCAGCTGACAGAACTCCACCAACGAGAGCTCTGGAGGATCTAAGCTCCCAGCATGCCGTGGTGCATGTGGGCTGATGTTCAGCGTCCTCCTGCAGGGCAGAACCAATTAGCTACTGTATTCTGTCCTACTTCCCATCATACACACACCATAGGCTTAACTCTGCTGTTCCACCCTAAACACACATACAGTACACTGTATGCTGTATGCACATCGTACAAACCTGCAGCACTCCTCAAACCAGCGAGCGATGTAGTCCCACATGTAGTACGGCTCGAAGGAGTTGAACAGGAGATTGGCCGTTTTGATCAGTTCTGCCGTCTTCTTGTTCTCTCTTAGTTTGCTATGAATGATTCAGACAAAATTAGCATCACACAACCCATGGTTTCCCTCACACAGTACAGTAGGTCTTGTGAAAATAATGTTTGTATCTTCACACACAGTACTGTACATATGTAGATCTGACATTGTACATTAACAATGGACATCTGCAACAATTTTCATATTCATATTTTTTTTCATTTGTTAAACATTGCAGATACCTTTATATTTTCATACTGATTATATTTTCATATTTCAACATTATACTTATTCATAATCCCCATTCTACTATCATTTTGCACACCCTGCAAATATCCTCAATTCATGTATTACTTCTAGTGTTGCAACTGTCAGATGCATTATGTTTAACACCCTCCATCTGTTCTATACTTAGTCATAACATATTTTTCTTTGATGTAGCAAAAACCAGATTTCCCTCACAGGGCTCATTCAAGTTTAATCTAATCTAATGTCTAAAGGCCACAGACGGACAAGAGCTAGACTGGACCAACCTGCTGAGGTGTGTGTGGTCCTTGCTGAATGGACTCTGGTTGTGGAGGTCCAACTCTGTCCGGCACTGAGTGTGTAGAGTCCGAAAAACCTCAATCAGAACATCCTCTAGGATCGCTGGTCCTGGAGAGGCACAAAAACAGACATATGGGGTGATATACGCAGTGGATATGTTGAATTCGAGTATCAATTATTACCCAATTTCCGAACGGGGATCTTTAAAAAATTTTCAGCCTGGGACCAATCGTACGTCCTGATGCCTAATTTAAGAAATGCTTGATTAAAGCTTTTATTTCACTTGTGCTGGAAAGCTGTATGTTCCATCTATCCAACTATCTATCCATCTCTTGTATATGAGAAGTAACAGTGGCATTTCTTGTGTTACATGGACTTATTATATGTATAGTAAAATGTTCAAGATGGGATATTTGGGCTTATTTGATGTGTAGTGAAGTGTTGGATTACTCAGTACAGTAAACAGTAACATTTTAGTCAATATTAATTTCATAAGTTACTTACTATTCACTATGAGGAGTAATTTGTTACACAACTCATTATATTATTTTTCTGTTACACCCCCAAATTGGTGATTGCA
This sequence comes from Centroberyx affinis, assembly GCF_046629955.1. Lineage (NCBI taxonomy): Eukaryota > Metazoa > Chordata > Actinopteri > Beryciformes > Berycidae > Centroberyx > Centroberyx affinis. Next base: position 3,275 of record NW_027282030.1, on the reverse strand, counting down.
CCCTCTCATACCTTCAGAAATTAGGATAACTCAGTTCCCTCCCCTGTGAATGATCAGAGAACTTTTACGGAGCAAAAGGAAAATGCAATGAAAATGTTCCCGACATCCTTTTGCTGCAAAAAAAATCAAAGTAAGGACCAAAGTTCCACCTTGAAAAAGTAAACTTTTCTGCCATCTCTTATTTAAACTAGCTCAGTGTGAGGATGGCGACTACTTATGACAAAAATGAATCAGGGGGTGGTGGCCTAGCTTTTAGACAATTCAACTTCAGTCTGATATTTAGAGGTGGTGATAAGTAACAACATATTTTTTTGATTAGTAACTGCATTGTTATCACTGAAATTGAAAAGTAATTTGTTACACTGCTTGTTACTGGGGAAAGTAATAGTATTTACGGTAACATGCTACCACCCAACACCAGTGCTAACTAGAGTTAATGTGCATTGTTTGGTTACCAAGCTCCGGCTTGTCCAGCAGACTGATGAGGATGCGAAACGGCTTGAGGTCGTGCATCAGGATGCTCTCCTCCTCCCCGCCTCGGGCCTTCCCCTGCAGGATCCCCACCATCGCCTGAAAACACATACACACACACACACACACACACGCACACACACAAACTTCCAAGTCAGTGTTTGGAGATCCTTAACTATTCATACACTATTTGTAAAATGTAGAGCCATTTTTGACATGACAGCACGTTTGCTTTTGATGTTTATTTTCCTTCCTGTAATCTTTGGCAGAACCAATCCTGCATTTTGCATCAAGCTCCGCCCCCTCCCATTGGCTCTTTTCTGTATGTGTTTGTCTCATGTTTTACGCTTCGTCTGTGTTGTAATGGAACAGACGGTCCCTGTAGTACCCACCATCTCCCATCGGAGGGAGCGCCAACAAGTGTCTCAGACCAGATGGCAGAGAAACAAACAAAACCAAAACACAAAAAAAAACATACTGTATAAAAACAAAACTTCCCCTCCTGGTCGGTCTCTGTGCACCACTTGTCCCAACCCCTGGAGTACCAGAGCACATCACATGCCAGGAGGGCCAGGGCTCTCTGGGTGTGACATGGCGGATTACACAAGGGAAACGTGTGTGTGTGTGTGTGTGTGTGTGTGTGTGTGTGTGTGTGTATGTGTGTATGAGTGAGTGTGTATTTTTGGGATGCTGGCCCAGCCATGCAGCAGAACTGGGAGACGGCTTCAAAGGACGGGCTGCTGGGAATAGTAGAGGGGGGGCAGGACAGGCATGCAAACCCCAGAGAGGAACCCCGAGGTGTGGGAAGAGAGGGATTAAAGGGAATGGGTGAGGGGGGGAAACACAAATTTAGGGCGCCCCCACCCCCCAGCTCCCTACCCCACCCACACACACAGACACACGTCTATCCTCTGGAGCCTTCTGATTTGGGGGTTTTTTTGGAGGCTGATTTCACACACAAGAAAGAGCATCTTTTATTGGTGACCTGTATTGGTAATTTGCTTTGGATGTGTGAACCCTACCTGGACCAGCATGTCCTTAGAGAAGGTGTTGAAGTAGTGGCTAGCGTGCTCCTCTGGGTTGCTCTGCCGAGTGCTGCGGGGGCCTGTTCTCACCCCATTGTTATCAAAGCCTTGAAAAGACAAAGAAACACATACACAGTCATATTCACAGAGAGGCACATGCATTCATACACAAGACAAGAAGCGAAGCGAGACAGAAGGGAGAGGAACGAGAATCTGATATGTTGTCCTCGAGTTATTATAACAGGGTCTCTGCAGGTTTCACAAAGACAAAGACCTTTTACAGTCTTTTTAATGATTCCTAGAATTGAATTTATGGCCAATTTAACAACCAAAATGAAGAAACAAAGCTGGCAAAACCAGATTATTTCTGATTGAACATAGCCAGTGAAAGTTCTGAAACTATGAATGGAAACAATAAGAAAAAGGACACCAGGAAATTAATCACTAAGGGACATGAAGTCCAATAGTGATTAGCAAAGCAGATACGATGTATATTGCACTAACCCTGTCTTGTATTAATCTAGGAGTGGACATGCAGCAGGACAAGGCTGCAGGCCAGGCAGCCTATTGTTTTTGTACGTGTTCTTTCTTTCTGTCTTTCTTTCTTCTGACAAAAACTGCCTTCCCATGAACAAAAATCCACAAAACTTTGCACAGTAGTCTGGTCTGTACGGAGCCCCTCTGGGGTCACATGGTAGAAAAAAAAACTTGATGTGTAAATCAGTGCGAACAGATTTGTAAACTGTGCGTACGTATTTCTAAACCGTGCCCTTGGATTCACAATCTGTGCGAACGGATTTGTAAACTTTGCGAACGGATTTCAAAACCGTGCCCTCGGATTCACAATCCGTTCTGTTCGCACAGTTTACAAATCTGTTCGCATGGATTGTGAATCCAAGGGCATGGTTTTGAAATCCATTCGCAGAGTTTACAAATCCGTTGACACAGATTTACAGATCAAGTTTTTTTTTTCTACCATGTGACCCCAGAGGGGCTCTGTAGGTCTGCTTCAAAGTGACACACTATAATATGGGGCCACTGCTTGGGCTACCCAAGCATCCAAAGTTCAAGTACATTCAAACTTCAAAAATTCATTAAAAATCAGCCATATGTGTTACATGTGTGCAATTTTCTGAGGATATAGGCCCATGTGAGAAGAAAATTATGTTCATCACTGTTTTTTTCACAATCTGTAAAACTAATTAAGTGGAACTCCTCCCACATCGGAAATTGAAATGACACCAAACCATCCCTCAACTTTAGAAAATTTCAAAAATTGAGCCCACAGTGACTATAACTCTTACTGGAAAATGTACTGTACACAGATATTTTAACTTTTGGCCCAATATTTCACCAATCTCAATGAAAATAAATGAAAAAATTGTTATCACCACCTGGATGAGGTGTGATTTATTTTCAGAATTTGCACTTCTTACTTTGGATTCCTCGTAATTTATGTTGATCCGGGAATGGAAGCTTATTTTACTGTTGCGCTCATTGCAAATTGCTTTGGATAAGAGTGTCAGCTAAATGCCTAAAATGTAAATGTAACACCCATCCTCAGCCATGCAGATACTTACCAGCGTTTTCATCCACAGCAAGTGAGTTGCAAATAAGAGAGAACCATGTAAGACAATGACCACTGAGATACAGCTACTGAGATACTCCATAAAAACAAACCAAAAAAAAACCCAAAACAAACACAAACACAGCCACATGAAATGTCTTCTTAAAAGCAACAAAGCAAATACACAATTAGTGTGTGTATGCAAATCACAG